>NW_026997613.1:0-12967 GCF_035044405.1 Drosophila montana
GACACGCACACACGCTAGCGCGCTCTCAGCAAACTCGCTCGCTCAGCGAGAAGTTTTATGGTCGTCCGTTAGTTTTTCGAGTCTCTTCTTTGTATTTTCTTGTTGTCCCCACTTGTCTGCCTGCACGTGTGCGTTTGGTGTTGACACCCCTGTGGCTCTTTCTATGCTCCCTTTTCCTCTGCCGCGGGCAGCTAACTTCTCAGTTACTTTTGACTTTTTGGTCTTAACTCACCTTGGAGGCACTTTCATGGGCTTTTAGGCCACGTTAGTGCCACGCCCCTTCACGCCTAGGGTCCCTGCTCGGGCGCCACTTGTAAAGTAGCTTCTTGGCCGGGGTGATGACTCAGTCTTACCCAGGTCCACTCTACAAGAAATTTGTACTAATTCTGTTAAGGAAAAAGGGGAGCCGCTGGGATCGCTCCGCTGCGGTTAGGTTAGAGTCGGTCTGCGTGATGGGTGCAGCTGGGTTCGGTCCGCCGCAAACGAAAGCCTGAAAATTCCCAATTTCTACACAGACAACAAGCAAACACCGTTTTACTCTGTATACATTCACTTTCGGTTTGTTCGTTTTTAAGCTTTCCTAGCCTTGCTGCACCGTCAATTCTAGGTCGTTCCTACCTAACCTGGCAGCTAACTCGCGGTCCCTAAATTCTGTCCTTCGTCACGTACGCACGCCCGATACCCACGCTTGTCGGTTCCAAAGTGAAGCTGCTGATCGGCGGCAGCAATTCATGACCCTTTTTTCGCCCTTTTCGCCCTGCGGCAAAAATCCTCTCTCTATGCTTGGCTGTCTTTTACTCCTAATAATATCAACAGAGTTGCAAGTAATTCGATTTTTCTCGCAATCGGACTCTCTTAATTTAGTAAGCACACTCTTAACCAATAATTGTCATCATTTACTACATTTTTACTTTTAACTTATGATTACAATATATTATTACTGCATCTTTTTTCCTCTTAGCCTATGATTATATATATGCCCTTTTGCTTTATTTGTTCGCGGTCCTCATTGTGACTCCGCGTCAAAAATCTGAGAAATCGTGTTTAATACGATCGGATGCCAACAACAAATCTTTATATTATTTTTATAATTCTTCGCATATTTTCCTAGGTGCTTGATTGAATTTTAAAATTTGATGAAATATTCTTATTTAGGGCTTTAAAAGAAAGCTATTAATTAATATCTGTGTTTTCTGTCTTTTGGCAAACGAAAAAAAACACGCATTAAAATGATTTTTTAAAAAAATCTGTTAAATCGTGTTCAATACGATCGGATGCTAGCAACAAATGTTTTTATTAAAGTTCTTGGCATATTTTCCTAGACGCTTAATTGAATTTAAAAATTTTATGAAATATTCTTATGTTGGGCTGTAAAACTAAGCTTTAAACTAAAATCTATGTTTTCTGTCGTTTAACAGAGGAATAAAACACGAACAAAAATCATTTTTTAAAAAATCTGGGAAATCGTGTTCAATACGATCGGATGCCAAAAACAAATATTTGTATTAATTTTATTATTCTTGGAATATTTTCCTAGGTGCTTGATTGAATTTAAAAATTTGATGACATATTCTTATTTAGGGCTTTAAAAGTAAACCATAAACTAAAATCTGTGTTTCTGTCTTTTGGCAAACGAATAAAGCACGAATTAAAATAATTTTTTAAAAATATCTGTGAAATCGTGTTCAATACGATCGGATGCCAACAACAAATATTTTTATAATAGTTCTTGGCATATTTTCCGAGGTGCTTGATTGAATTTAAAAATTTGATGAAATATTCTTATGTTTTCTGTAAAAGTAAACTAAAATCTGTGTTTTCCGTCGATTGACAAAAGACTAAAACATGAATAAAAATCATTTTTAAAAAAATCTGTGAAATCGTGGTCAATAAGATCGGATGGCAGCAACAAAAATTTTTATTATAGTTCTTAGCATTATTTCCTAGGGGCTTGATTTAATTTAAAAATAAGCTATAAACTAAAACCTGTGTTTGCTGTCGTTTGGCCAAGGAATAAAACGCGAAATTTTAAATTCAATCAAGCACGTAGGAAAATATGCCAAGAACTGTAATAAAAATATTTGTTGCTGGCATCCGATCGTATTGAACACGACTTCAGAGATTTTTTTAAAAAATTATTTTAATTCATGTTTTAATAATTTGTCAAACGACAGAAAAAACAGATTTTAGTTTAAAGCTTACTTTTAAAGCCCAACATGAGAATATTTCATCAAATTTTTTAAATTTAACAAGAACTTTAGATAACACGCCATGAACTGTAATAAAAATATTTTTTCTGGCATCCGATCGTATTGAACACGATTTCACAGATTTTTGTTAAAAATAATTTTATTTCGTGTTTGATTTCTATGCCAAAAGACAGCAAACACAGATTTTATAAGAATATTTCATCAAATTTTTAAATTCAATCAAGCACCTAGGAAAATATGCCAAGAACTGTAATAAAAATATTTGTTGCTGGCATCCGATCGAATTGAACACGATTTCCCAGATTTTTATTAAAAAATTTTTTAAATTTGTGTTCTATTCTTTTGTTGAACGACGGAAAACACAGATTTTAGTTTAAAGCTTACTTTTACAGCCCTATATAAGAATATAGGAAATAAACTTCTCAAATTAATCAAGAACTTTAGAAAATATGCCAAGAACTGCAATAAAAATATTTACTGTTAGCATCCGATCGTATTGAACACGATTTCACAGATTTTTTTTAAAAATCAATTTAATTCGTGTTTAATTCGTTTGCCAAGAGACAGAAAACACTGATTTTGGTTTATAGCTTACTTTTAAAGCGCTAGAATATTTCATCAATTTTTTAAATTCAATCAAGCACTTAGGAAAATATGCCAAGAACTGTAATAAAAATATTTGTTGCTGGCATCCGATCGTATTGAACACAATTTCAGAGATTTTTTTAAAAAATTATTTTAATTAGTGTTTTAATAATTTGTCAAACGACAGAAAAAACTGATTTTAGTTTAAAGCTTACTTTTACAGCCCTATAAAAGAATATTTCATCAAACTTTTTAAATTAATCAAGAACTTTGGAAAATATGCCAAGAACTGCAATAAAAGTATTTGATGTTGGCATCCGATCGTATTTAACAAGATTTCCCAGATTTTTTTAAAAAATGATTTTAATTCGTGTTTTATTCTTTTGTCAAACGACGGAAAACACTGGTTTTAGTTTAAAGCTTATTTTTAAAGCCCTACATAAGAATATTTCATCAAATTTTTAAATTCAATCAAGCACCTAGGAAAATATGCCAAGAACTGTAATAAAAATATTTGTTGCTGAAATCATTTCATTTCGTGTTTTATTCGTTTGCCAAAAGACAGAAAACACAGATTTAGGTTTATAGCTTACTTTTAAAGCCCAACATGATAATATTTCTTCAAATTTTTAAAATTAATCAAGAACTTTAGAAAATATGCTAATAACTGTAATAAAAATATTTGTTGCTAGTATCCGATCGTATTGAACACGATTTCAATGATTTTTTTAAAAAATCATATTAATATGTGTTTTATTTTTTTGCCAAAAGACAGAAAACACAGATTTAGGTTATAGCTTACTTTTAAAGCTTAACATGAGAATATTTCATCAAATTTTTCAATGCAATCAAGCACCTAGGAAAATATGTAATAAAAATATTTGTTATTTGCATCCGATCGTATTCAACACGAGTTCCCAGATAATTTTTAAAAATTATTTTAATTCGTGTTTTATTCTTTTGTCAAACGACGGAAAACGCTGGTTTTAGTTTAAAGCTTACTTTTACAGCCCAACAAGAGAATATTTCATCAAATTTTTAAAATTAATCAAGAACTTTAGAAAATATGCTAATAACTGTAATAAAAATATTTGTTGCTAGTATCCAATCGTATTGTATTCCCAGATAATTTTTAAAAATTATTTTAATTCGTGTTTTACTCTTTTTTTAAACGACGGAAAACGCTGATTTTAGTTTAAAGCTTACTTTTACAGCCCTATATAAGAATGTTTCATCAAATTTATAAATTCAATCTAGCACCTAGGAAAATATGCCAAGAACTGTAATAAAAATATTTGTTGTTGGCATCCGATCGTATTCAACAAGATTTCCTAGATTTTAGTTTAAAGCTTACTTTACAGCCCTATATAAGAAAATTTCATGAAATTTTTAAATTCAATCAAGCACCTAGGAAAATTTGCCAAGAACTGTAATAAAAATATCACAGATTTTATAGCTTACTTTTAAAGCCCTATATAAGAGTATTTCATCAAATTTTTAAATTCAATCAAGCACCTAGGAAAATATGCCAAGAACTGTAATTAATATATTTTTTGTTGGCATCTGATCGTATTGAACACGATTTCCCAGATATATTTAAAAAATGATTTTAATTCGTGTTTTATTCTTTTGTCAAACGACGGAAAACACAGATTTTAGTTGAAAGCTTACTTTAAAAGCTTACTTTAAAAGCCCAACATGAGAATATTTCATCAAATGTTTAAATTCACCTAAGCACTGGTTTTAGTTTAAAGCTTACTTTTACAGCCCTATATAAAAATATTTCATCAAATTTTTAAATTCAATCAAGCACCTAGGAAAATATGCCAAGTACTGTAATAAAAATATTTGTGATTGAGATTTTTTTTAAAAAATCATTTTAATTCGTGTATCATTCGATTGCCAAAAGACAGAAAACACAGATTTTAGTTTATAGCTTACTTTCACAGCCCTATATAAGAATATTTCATCAAATTTTCAAATTCAATTAAGCAACTAGGAAAATATGCCAAGAACTGTAATAAAAATATTTATTTTAATTCGTGTTTTATTCTTTTGCCAAACCACAGAAAACACAAATTTTAGTTTAAAGCTTACTTTTACATCCCAACAAGAGAATATTTCATCAAATGTTTAAAATTAATCAAGAACTTTAGAAAATATGCTATCCGATCGTATTGAACACGATTGCAATGATTTTTTTAAAAAATCATATTAATTCGAGTTTTATATTTTTGCCAAAAGACAGAAAACACAGATTTAGGTTTATAGCTTACTTTTAAAGCCCAACATGAGAATATTTCATAAAATTTTTCAATTCGATCAAGCACCTAGGAAAATATGCCAAGAACTGTAATAAAAATATTTGTTATTGGCATCCGATCGTATTCAACACGAGTTCCCAGATAATTTTTAAAAATTATTTTAATCCGTGTTTTATTCTTTTGTCAAACGACGGAAAATGCTGGTTTTAGTTTAAAGCTTACTTTTACAGCCCTATATAAAAATATTTCATCAAATTTTTAAATTCAATTAAGCACCTATGAAAATATGCCAAGTACTGTAATAAAAATATTTGTTTGCTGGCATCCGATCGTATTGAAAACGATTTCAGAGACTTTTTTTAAAAAATCATTTTAATTCGTGTTTTATTCGTTTGCCAAAAGACAGAAAACACAGATTTTAGTTTATAGCTTACTTTTACAGCCATATATAAGAATATTTCATCAAATTTTTAAATTCAATTATGCAACTAGGAAAATATGCCAAGAACTGTAATAAAAATATTTGTTGCTGGCATCCGATCGTATTAAACAAGATTTCACAGATTTTTTTAAAAAATCATTTCATTTCGTGTTTTATTCGTTTGCCAAAAGACAGAAAACACAGATTTAGGTTTATAGCTTACTTTTAAAGCCCAACATGATAATATTTCTTCAAATTTTTAAAATTAATCAAGAACTTTAGAAAATATGCTAATAACTGTAATAAAAATATTTGTTGCTAGTATCCGATCGTATTGAACACGATTTCAATGATTTTTTTAAAAAATCATATTAATTTGTGTTTTATTTTTTTGCCAAAAGACAGAAAACACAGATTTAGGTTATAGCTTACTTTTAAAGCTTAACATGAGAATATTTCATCAAATTTTTAAATGCAATCAAGCACCTAGGAAAATATGTAATAAAAATATTTGTTATTTGCATCCGATCGTATTCAACACGAGTTCCCAGATAATTTTTAAAAATTATTTTAATTCGTGTTTTATTCTTTTGTCAAACGACGGAAAACGCTGGTTTTAGTTTAAAGCTTACTTTTACAGCCCAACAAGAGAATATTTCATCAAATTTTTAAAATTAATCAAGAACTTTAGAAAATATGCTAATAACTGTAATAAAAATATTTGTTGCTGGTATCCGATCGTATTGAACACGATTTCCCAGATAATTTTTAAAAATTATTTTAATTCGAGTATTACATTTTGTCAAACGACGGAAAACGC
Source organism: Drosophila montana (assembly GCF_035044405.1). Classification (NCBI taxonomy): domain Eukaryota; kingdom Metazoa; phylum Arthropoda; class Insecta; order Diptera; family Drosophilidae; genus Drosophila; species Drosophila montana. The sequence continues at coordinate 6,301 of NW_026997613.1, forward strand.
TGATTTTAGTTTAAAGCTTACTTTTACAGCCCAACATAAGAATATTTCATCAAATTTTTAAATTTAATCAAGCTCCTATGAAAATATGCCAGGTACTGTAATAAAAATTATTGTTTGCTGGCATCCGATCGTATTGAACACAATTTCAGAGATTTTTTTTTAAAAAATAATTTTAATTTGTGTTTAATTCGTTTGCCAAAAGACAGAAAACACAGATTTTAGTTTATAGCTTTCTTTTACAGCCCTATATAAAAATATTTCATCAAATTTTTAAATTCAATCAAGCACCTATGAAAATATCCCAAGTACTGTAATAAAAATATTTGTTTGCTGGCATCCGATCGTAATGAACACGATTTCAGAGATTTTTTTTTAAAAAATCAATTTAATTCGTGTTTTATTCGTTTGCCAAAAGACAGAAAACACAGATTTAGTTTATAGCTTACTTTTACAGCCCTATATAAGAATATTTCATCAAATTTTTAAATTCAATTAAGCAACTAGGAAAATATGCCAAGAACTGTAATAAAAATATTTGTTGCTGGCATCCGATCGTATTAAACAGGATTTCACAGATTTTTTTAAAAAATCATTTCAATGCGTGTTTTATTCGTTTGCCAAAAGACAGAAAACACAGATTTAGGTTTATAGCTTACTTTTAAAGCCCAACATGGGAATATTTCATCAAATTTTTAAATTCAATCAAGCACCTAGGAAAATATGCCAAGAACTGTAATAAAAATATTTGTTATTGGCATCCGATCGTATTCAACACGATTTCCCAGATAATTTTTAAAAATTATTTTCATTCGTGTTTTATGCGTTTCCCAAACCACAGAAAACACAGTTTTTAGTTTAAAGCTTACTTTTACAGCCCAACAAGAGAATATTTCATCAAATTTTTAAAATTAATCAAGAACTTTAGAAAATATGCTAATAACTGTAATAAAAATATTTGTTGCTAGTATCCAATCGTATTGTATTCCCAGATAATTTTTAAAAATTATTTTAATTCGTGTTTTACTCTTTTTTTAAACGACGGAAAACGCTGATTTTAGTTTAAAGCTTACTTTTACAGCCCTATATAAGAATGTTTCATCAAATTTATAAATTCAATCAAGTACCTAGGAAAATATGCCAAGAACTGTAATAAATATATTTGATGTTGGCATCCGATCGTATTGAACACGATTTCCCAGATATTTTTAAAAATTATTTTAATTCGTGTTTTATTCGTTTATTCCAAACCACAGAAAACACAGTTTTTAATTTAAAGCTTACTTTTACAGCCCAACAAGAGAATATTTCATCAAATTTTTAAAATTAATCAAGAACTTTAAAAATATTTGTTGCTGGTATCCGATCGTATTGTATTCCCAGATAATTTTTAAATATTATTTTAATTCGTGTTTTACTCTTTTGTCAAACGACGGAAAACGCTGATTTTAGTTTAAAGTTTACTTTTACAGCCCTATATAAGAATGTTTCATCAAATTTATAAATTCAATCAAGTACCTAGGAAAATATGCCAAGAACTGTAATAAATATATTTTTTGTTGGCATCCGATCGTATTGAACACGATTTCCCAGATATTTTTAAAAAATGATTTTAATTCGTGTATTATTCTTTTGCCAAACCACAGAAAACACAGATTTTAGTTTAAAGCATACTTTTACAGCCCAACATGAGAACAGTTATTCAAATTTTTAAAATTAATCAAGAACTTTAGAAAATATGCTAATAACTGTTATACAAATATTTGTTGCTGGTATCCGATCGTATTGAACACGATTTCAATGATTTTTTAAAAAAATCATTTTAATTCGTGTTTTATTTTTTTGCCAAAAGACAGAAAACACAGATTTTGGTTTATAGCTTACTTCTAAAGCCCAACATGAGAATATTTCATCAAATTTTTAAATTCAATCAAGCACCTAGGAAAATATGCCAGGAACTGTAATAAAAATATTTGTTATTGGATTCCGATCGTATTGAACACGATTTCCCAGATAATTTTTTAAAATTATTTTAATTCGTGTTTTATTCTTTTGTCAAACGACGGAAAACGCTGATTTTAGCTTAAAGCTTACTTTTACCACCCTATATAAGAATATTTCCTCAAATTTTTAAATTTAATCAAGCACCTGGGAAAATATGCCAAGTACTGTAATAAAAATATTTGTTGCTGGCATTCGATTGAATTGAAGACGATTTCCCAGATTTTTATTAAAAAAGTTTTTAAATTTGTGTTTTATTTTTTTGTTAAACGACGGAAAACACAGATTTTATTTTAAAGCTTACTATTACAGCCCTATATAAGAATATTTCATAAAACTTTTTAAATTAATCAAGAACTTTAGAAAATATGCCAAGAACTGCAATAAAAATATTTGTCGTTAGCATCCGATCGTATTGAACACGATTTCACAGATTTTTTTTTAAATTCATTTTAACTCGTGTTTTATTTGTTTGCCAAGAGACAGAAAACACTGATTTTGGTTTATAGCTTACTTTTAAAGCGCTAGAATATTTCATCAATTTTTTAAATTCAATCAAGCACTTAGGAAAATATGCAAAGAACTGTAATAAAAATATTTGTTGTTGGCATCCGATCGTATTGAACACGATTTCCCAGATTTTTTTAAAAAATAATATTAGTTCGTGTTTTATTCTTTTACCAAACCACAGAAAACACAGATTTTAGTTTAAAGCTTACTTTTACAGCCCAACATGAGAATATTTCATCAAATTTTTAAAATTAATCAAGAACTTTAGAAAATATGCTAATAACTGTAATAAAAATATTTGTGGCTGGCATGCGATCGTATCGAACACAATTTCCCAGATTTTTTAAAAAATGATTTTTATTCGTGATTTTTTCCTTTGTTTAACGACAGAAAACACAGATTTTAGTTTAAAGCTTACTTTTACAGTCCAACATAAGAATATTTCATCAAATTTTTTAATTCAATCAAGCACCTACGAAAATTAGCCAAGAACTGTAATAAAAATATTTGTTGTAGGCATCCGATCGTATTGAACACGATTTCCCAGATTTTTTTAAAAAATGATTTTAATTCGTGTTTTATTCTTTTGTCAAACGACGGAAAACACAGATTTTAGTTTAAAGCTTGCTTTTAACTTTTTACTTTTACAGCCCTTTATAAGAATATTTCATCAAATTTTTCAATTCAATCAAGCACTTAGGAAAATATGCAAAGAACTGTAATAAAAATATTTGTTGTTGGCATCCGATCGTATTGAACACGATTTCCCAGATTTTTTTAATAAAAAATATTAGTTCGTGTTTTATTCTTTTACCAAACTACAGAAAACACAGATTTTAGTTTAAAGCTTACTTTTACAGCCCAACATGAGAATATTTCATCAAATTTTTAAAATTAATCAAGAACTTTAGAAAATATGCTAATAACTGTAATAAAAATATTTGTTGCTGGCATGCGATCGTATTGAACACAATTTCCCAGATTTTTTAAAAAATGATTTTTATTCGTGATTTATTCCTTTGTTCAACGACAGAAAACACAGATTTTAGTTTAAAGCTTACTTTTACAGTCCAACGTAAGAATATTTCATCAAATTTTTTAATTCAATCAAGCACCTAGGAAAATATGCCAAGAACTGTTATATAAATATTTGTTGCTGGCATCCGATCGCATTGAACACGATTTCACAGATTTTTTTAAAAAATCATTTTAATTCGTGTTTTATTCATTTGCCAATAGACAGAAAACACAGATTTTAGTTTATAGCTTACTTTTAAAGCCCTATATAATAATATTTCATCAAATTTTTAAATTCAATTAAGCACCTAGGAAAATATGCCAAGAACTGTAATTAATATGTTTTTGGTTGGCATCCGATCGTATTGAACACGATTTCCCAGATATTTTTAAAAAATGATTTAAATTCGTGTTTTATTCTTTTGTCAAACGACGGAAAACACAGATTTTAGTTGAAAGCTTACTTTAAAAGCTCAACATGAGAATATTTCATCAAATTTTTAAATTCACTTAAGCACCTAGAAAAATTTGCCAAGAACTGTAATAAATATATTTTTTGTTGGCATCCGATCGTATTGAAGACGATTTCCCAGATATTTTAAAAAATGATTTTAATTCGTGTTTTATTCTTTTGCCAAAGGACCGAAAACACAGATTTTGGTTTATATCTTACTTTTAAAGCCCAAAATGAGAATATTTCATCAAATTTTTAAATTCAATCAAGCACCTAGGAAAATATGCCAAGTACTGTACTAAAAATATTTGTTTGCTGGCATCCGATCGTAATGAACACGATTTCAGAGATTTTTTTTAAAAAATCAATTTAATTCGTGTTTTATTCGTTTGCCAAAAGACAGAAAACACAGATTTAGTTTATAGCTTACTTTTATAGCCCTATATAATAATATTTCATCAAATTTTTAAATTCAATAAAGCACCTAGGAAAATATGCCAAGAACTGTAATTTATATATTTTTTGTTGGCATCCGATCGTATTGAACACGATTTCCCAGATATTTTTAAAAAATGATTTTATTTCGTGTTTTATTCTTTTGTCAAACGACGGAAAACACAGATTTTAGTTGAAAGCTTACTTTAAAAGCTCAACATGAGAATATTTCATAAAATTTTTAAATTCAATTAAGCACCTAGGAAATTATGCCAAGAACTGTAATAAAAATATTTGCTGTTGGCATCCGATCGTATTGAACACGATTTCCCAGATTTTATTAAAAATTTATTTTAATTCGTGTTTTATTCTTTTGTCAAACGACGGAAAACACAGATGCTAGTTTAAAGCTACTTTTACAGCCCTATATTAGAATATTTCATCAAATTTTTAAATTCAATCAAGCACCTAGGAAAATAATCAAAGAACTGTAATAAAAATATTTGTTGTTGGCATCCGATCGTATTGAACACGATTTCCCAGATAATTTTTAAAAATTATTTTAACTCGTGTTTTATTCTTTTGTCAAACGAAGGAAAACGCTGATTTTAGTTTAAAGCTTACTTTTACAGCCCTATATAAGAAAATTTCATCAAATTTATAAATTCAATCAAGCACCTAGGAAAATATGCCAAGATTTGTAAAATTAATAAAAATATTTGTTGTTGGCATCCGTAAAAATTGCACACGATTTCCCAGATTTTCATTAAAAAATTTTTTAAATTCGTGTTTTATTCTTTTTTTCAAACGACGGAAAACACAGATTTTAGTTTAAAGCTTACTTTTACAGCCCTATATAAGAATATTTCATCAAATTTTTTAAATTAATCAAGAACTTTAGAAAATATGCCAAGAACTGTAATAAAAATATTTGTTGTTAGCATTTGATCGTATTGAACACGATTTCACAGATTTTTTAAAAAAATCATTTTAATTCATGTTTTATTCGTTTGCCAAGAGACAGAAAACACTGATTTTGGTTTATAGATTACTTTTAAAGCGCCAGAATATTTCATAAATTTTTTAAATTCAATCCAGCACTTAGGAAAATATGCCAAGAACTGTAATAAAAATTTTTGTTGTTGGCATCCGATCGTATTGAACACGATTTCCCAGATTTTTTAAAAAAATAATATTAGTTCGTGTTTTATTCTTTTGCCAAACCACAGAAAACACAGATTTTAGTTTAAAGCTTACTTTTACAGCCCAGCATGAGAATATTTCATCAAATTTTTAAAATTAATCTATAACTTAAATTAGAACTGTAATAAAAATATATGTTGCTGGCATGCGATCGTATTGAACACGATTTCCCAGATTTTTTAAGAAATGATTTTTATTCGTTTTTTATTCCTTTGTTAAACGACAGAAAACACAGATTTTAGTTTATAGCTTACTTTCACAGACCCATATAAGAATATTTTATCAAATTTTTAAATTCAATCAAGCACCTAGGAAAATATGCCAAGAACTGTAATACAAATATTTTTTGCTGGCATCCGATCGTATTGAACACGATTTCACAGATTTTCGTTAAACATCACTTTATTTCTTGTTTTATTTCTTTGCAAAATCGACAGAAAACACAGATTTTAGTATATAGCTTACTTTTAAAGCCATAAATAAGAATATTTCTACAAATTTTTAAACGATTTCCCAGATTTTGTTAAAAATGATTTTTATTCGTGTATTATTCTTTTGCCAAACGACGGAAAACACAGATTTTAATTTAAAGCTTACTTGAACAGCGCTATATAAGAATACTTCATCAAATTTTTAAATTCAATCGAGCAGCTAGGAAAATATGCCAAGAACTGTAATAAAAATATTTGTTGCTGGCATCCGATCGTATTGGACCCGATTTCACAGATTTTTTTAAAAAATCATTTTAATTCGTATTTTATTCTTTTGGCAAAAGACAGAAAACACAGAATTTAGTTTATAGCTTACTTTTAACGCCCTAATTAAGAACATTTCATCAAATTTTTAAATGTTATCAAGCACCTAGGAAAATATGCCAAGATTTGTAAAATTAATAAAAATATTTGTTGTTGGCATCCGATCGTATTGAACACGATATCCCAGATTTTTTAAAAAACATAATATTAGTTCGTGTTTTATTCTTTTGCCAAACCACAGAAAACACAGATTTTAGTTTAAAGCTTACTTTTACAGCCCACCATGAGAATATTT
>NW_026997614.1:0-1024 GCF_035044405.1 Drosophila montana
GTATCCCCTAGTCGGGGAGCTACCGACTAGAACCTCTTACTTGTTTCCTATTAACTTTTTAGTTTCGGCTGGCGGTGTAACTGGACTCTTCATTGGTGGATCGTTGCTCAACATTTTGGAAGTGCTATCATTTCTTTTCATAAAATAAACAACTAGTGTAACAACTTATTTATTTTTTTTTATTTATTAATGGTGGACAAAACGAGTGTCTTCCTAATTATTCAATACATTATATATACAATTATAAAAATTAAATGCTAAAAGTCTAGTTAGTCTAATAGCATTACCGACCGATGGAGGTGTTTTATTTGCCAGTCCGGCCAGCTGTGCCCCTTTTCACAGCTAATTTTGTCAGTGACGCTATTAGAGCCTACATCTAAGAAGAAGGGTGTAAGTAGGAAAAAAGTGTTATTAAGTAAAATTAAAAATAATCTTAATTTGATATATTATTTAAGAAAATACCATAAATAGGAGAAAAAAAGTAAGAAGATTGTTAATAAAGTAAAGAACTGTATGCTAGATATATAGATTGTTAAGTAGATAGGATAAAGAGATAGTATTGGGAAAGTAATGGGAAATCACCGATCCGGTAGAGGAAAATTTACAGGCGGTCCGACAAGCTATGTCCCTGCTCATAGCGGGGAATGGTCAGTGAATTCTCGAAAGTATCCTGAAAGCAACGAGCGTATAGCGTAGTCTGTTGTGCACGTCGATAGGAATAAGGGGCGATAATTTCTGGTTGGCCTAGCCCGAACAGAGAATTGAAGACGCCCTAGCAGAAAAGGAGAATCTATATCGTCAACAACCAACTTATGTAGAAAGACAACACCGAGAATTGCCCTACGGTTGGTTAACGACGGAAGATTAAGAAGAAGCAGCCTGCTGGAACAGGATCGTTAAACTCTTTAGACCATCATTTAATGAATCCAAGTACACCTTTTGCCTCTTTTACGATGGTATCTATGTGAAGATTGAAGCAGAGTTTAGAATCAAAAAGACCGCATAGATCCTTAACTGTTAGTAT
>NW_026997615.1:0-1750 GCF_035044405.1 Drosophila montana
TGTTTTTATACCCTTGCAGAGGGTATTATAATTTTGTCGTGAAATGTGTAACGCATAGAAGGAGACATCTCCGACCCCATAAAGTATATATATTCTTGATCAGTATCAACAGGCGAGTTGATATAGCCATGTCCGTCTGTCCGTCTGTCCGTCTGTCCGTCTGTCTGTTTCTATGCGAACTAGTCTCTCAGTTTTAAAGCTATCTTTATGAAACTTTGCAGAATTCCCTCTTTCTGTTGCACGCAGCTCATATGTCAAAACCAGCTGGATCGGACCACTATATCATATAGCTGCCATAGGAACGATCGGTCGAAAAGTAGGTTCTTGTATGAAAAACATTTTTGTTTATAAAGTTATCTTGACTAAACTTTGTATTTATTAGTTTTACTACGCTCCCCATATATATGCAAAATCCTATTAAGATCGGGCAACTATATCATATAGCTGCCATAGGAACGATCGGTCGAAAATTAAGTTTTTGTATGGAACATTTTTATGTTTTTCAAGATATCTTGACCAAACTCGGTATTTATTAGTTTTACTAGGCTCCCCATATATATGCAAAATCCTATTAAGATCGGACCACTATATCATATAGCTGCCATAGGAAAGATCGGTCGAAAATTAAGTTTTTGCATAGAAAATTTTTATGTGTTTCAAGATATCTTAACCAAACTCGGTATTTATTAGTTTTACTACGGTCCCCATATATATGCAAAATTCTATTAAGATCGGACAACTATATCATATAGCTGCCATAGGAACGATCAGTCGAAAATTATGCTGTTGTATGGAATTTTTTTGTTTTTCAAGATATCTTGACCAAACTCGGCATTTATTAGTTTTACTATGCTCCCTCCACTTATGCAAAATCTTATTCACATCGGGCAACTATATCATATAGCTGCCATAGGAACGATCGGTCGAAAATTAAGTTGTTGTATGGAAACCTGTTTTGTTTTTCAAGATATCTTAACCATACTCGGCATTAACTATTTTCCCTGTGCTTCTTAGATACGGGCAAAGCACTATGAGCATTTTGAAAAGGTTGGGTCTGCAAGGGTATTAAATCTTCGGTGTGCCGAAGATAGCACTTCTTTCTCGTTTTTTTTTTGGCTGGTGTGGCTGGTGAGTAGAGGCGGCGGCAAGTAGTGCGGTTAGTTGCGAGTTCGAAATCTGCCAAGAGAAGAATTTTTTTTGTATTTTAATGTTTCTTTAGTATGTAGTAATCGAACCCTGCCAAGGGAAGAATTATTTTTGTATTTTAATCTAGTTGTTATTACTACTAAAGCAAACGAGCGCGCAGTGCGAGCTGCATTTGGTGTAGGAAGAATAGGGTTCAGTCGAGAGCTCCCGACAAGAGCCTCTTGTTATACCCTGAACCCATTAAAAATGGGTAAAAAGGGTATAATGTATTTGTGCAAATGTATGTAACAGGCAGAAGGAAGCATCTCCGACCCCATAAACTATATACATATATTCTTGATCAGCATCAACAGCCGAGTCGATCTAGACATGTCCGTGTGTCCGTATGTATGAACACAAGGATCTCCGAACCTATAAGAGCTAGAGACTTGAAATTTTAGCTGTAAATCCTCCTAGTCCACGCGCAGTTTGTTTCCGATATTCGATAACTAGCCCCGTTTCCAAGTAATCGATAAAATCGATATCGAAATCTTGATTTTTGAGCAATTTTGGTAAATAATATGAACTAGAGTCGCCAAAATTGACATGTAGCTTCTAGAATAGA
>NW_026997616.1:0-7086 GCF_035044405.1 Drosophila montana
TTATAAGATCTACACAGGCCATACACACATTGTGGGTCCTCGTATTGCACACGCAGATTCAGGATATTTTCCTGTTTGAATACCTTCCTTCGTTCGGCTCGAAATTACAAATATCCTAATTTGACACAGATAGGGCCTAGATCTTTTTTTTAAGTCATTTTTAAACCCAGAAAATTTAAGAAAAAGCTGACTATAAGTGCCGAAGGTCTGGGGCCAAGGGACGAAGCAGCATATCTGCAGCGTAAACTGTACATGTGTGTGCATATGTACATATGTACAAGGCTCAACGCTGCGTTTAGAGTATCTGCCAGCGGGCACTTATTTGTTTTAATTTGTCATAAAAAACACTCTGATTATTATCTCACCTGTTCTGAGTTTTGACACCGAGTATAAAGCCCGTGTTCCCTCCACAATCTTCGATTAAACTGAACTTCAAAGCAATTTGATTAATGTACAACTTATTAGGAGCTGTAAAATGTCCTAGCCATGTCTCAGTTCGTTCTTAATACTTGGCCCAGAATGTTGGCCTTTAGTTCGTTTAGCTTTAGCCTGTTTCTGCTGCTGCTTGTAGCTGATGGCTTGAAGAGTTTTCCAGAATTAGCAGAACCAGGAAACTTTGGAATTAATTTGATCAACAACATCATTGAGAGAGTTCAGAGGGAAAGATCCGTGGATACGCTGTTGCTTATGAAACGCCAGCAGGACAGCAACTGCCCTCTGCAGGATATCAATTCCATGGGAATACCTAGTCTTCGCCTAGATGAACGAATCACAATTAATATAAAGCAGCGCTTTAATAGCGAGGCCCTCGCTCTGGTTTGCATGGCCGATCTTGGAGATGCCACCCTGCTGAGCACCTTGGCCCAGAATCTACATCGCATGAGAGAGGCGCCAATCATTGTGTGGCTACATAGTATGGACTCGGATCTACAGGAATTTCTGTCTATAATCACCCAACAGGCAGAGAAATATAGTTTGATCAACCTCTTGGTTTTTCGTACAGGCTTGTATGCTCTCGAAGACTCGATAATTGTCTATAGATTACAACCATTTCCCAATGCAACTCTCAAACTTGTAAGTAATTTAAACGAGGCACCATTTTTATTTCCAATCTGGCGAGATTTCCGCCGAAAGGTGGCCATAACAGTGCCTAGTCTCTCTCCACCGTCCAGTTATCTGCTCTCGGACAAGCGCACGGGCAGCAAGTACCTGGACGGCCAAATGGTTCGACTCGTAAGGGAGTTTGCCCGGAAACATAACATACAGCTCCGGTTGCAAAGAGCTGAGAATGAGAGTATTTGGATCGATAATCACAGTATTGAGAAAATGATATCGAAGGGTGAAGTGGACTTCCCAATGCATGGACGCATAAACACATTAAACATAGAATCTACGCCCTATGTGGATATCAGTCAAATATTTATTGTCGTGCCCTGCGGCCAGGAAATGAGATTAAGTGATGTTTATAGAAGTATGAGAACCTACTTTTTTGTGATGCTTGGCGTCTACTTTCTGTTTGCGCTGATCGAAACAACGCTCAAGCTGGCCAGCCAGCACATCTGGCGGCGCAGCTCGTGCCTCGGCTATTCAACATTTTTCATAAATCTGCACTCATTTGCCGGGGTGCTGGGTCATCCCATTGGCTTGCGTCGATATCGAAGCCCATCACTGCGACAGTTCCTCATGGTTATGAGCATTTTCAGTCTTGTTTTCGGCTGTTATTTCAATGCCAACCTGAGCGCTCTGCTGACCAAGCGGCCCTGCTATCGACACGCCCAGAACTTCGAGGAGCTGGCGGAAAGCGGCTTGCCCGTCATATACGACAGAATCATTGCGAATGTGACGGATGTGCACATGAAAGATCAAATTTTAAAAATACCCAATATTGTTTTCACGCCGAACAATCAACGCAACGATATGATGTTTGCCCTGAACTCGAGCAATGCCTATCAGGCACTCAGCAAGTTGTGGGATATCGTGAATAGCCACCAGAAGAATTACAAAAGGCATGTCCTCTGCGCGTCGCCAGGACTGATCCATTTTCCATGGCTATCCCATTGTGGGCATTTTGAAGGAGAATTCCATTTACATAAAAGCTGTTAACGAGTTTATTTATAGAGCACACGAAGTCGGTCTGTCCCGTCACTGGCAAGTGGCCTCTATGCGCAGCATGGTGGCATCCAAGAAGCAGCTTATCGATCAAAAGAGTTCACATACAGAGTCTACACATGCTCCATTAAATAATGAGGATCTACTCTGGGTTTGGAAATTGTTGGCAATATTATATGCCACAGCAGGATTTGTTTTCATCGGAGAATTGGTCATGGCTCGCTGGCAAGGACGAGGTCCCTCAAAAGCATCCTCAAGGGTGTAGATGAAACGCTTCTCAAAACTAATTTTTAATTGATTTTAGGAGTTCAAATAATTTCAACAATTTGTATAAATTGCATCTAAACTTTCAGCAGTTGGCAAATAAATAAAAAAAAAAGGCGTCTGACACCACTTGCGTGGTGCCTATATTGCTAGCAAATATCTGGCTAGCCTGTCAATAACTAAATTTAATTATCTAATTCCCTCAGCACAACCTGACTTTATATATTGCATACTTGACCTTTCGTTATGTCAAATCAATTCAATTTCTAATCATTTGAATAGAACACTTGATCTTGAATTTGTTAACGATTACCTTACTGCTAATGTGTCCAGGTCCCCTCCTTTATCTCCTCCTGAGGATGTATATCATCCTACTTTAGAGGTTGCAATGTTCAATTGCAATCCTCTTATTTTTCACTTTCTGTAAACTCTTTATAATTTTGTAAACTTGAAGCGAAAATTTTCAAGTTTGCCAACTTCCTTTTCTCTCGGGATGGATAAAGCTAGAAATGATTCCGATTCTGCTATCCTTTGTTATCTTTTTCCAATCAACTTACTCTTCCGTCTGTCCTCCGATTCCATTCTTGCTCCTATTATTTCCCATTCCTCTCTCCTTTCTGCTATAAATTCATTAAAATCTTCTTACTCTCCTGGGCCTGACAATATTCCTAGTTGCCTACTCAAGGAGTGTATTTCTTCCCTTTTTCGTCCATCGCTAAAGCTTTTTAATCAATACCTTGAATCTTCTGTCTTTTCATCTCTTTGGCAAGAATCTTTTATCATTCCTCTCCACAAGAAAGGTGGAAAGTCTGATATACAAAATTACAGGGGCATTGCTAAACTATCCACTATGCCTAAATTATTTGAAAAAATAATCACTTAGAATTTACATCATTTCTGCAGATCATTGTTACCAAAAAACTATATCAACATTGGTAGTTTCGAAAGTCAGACTACAGATCCAATACTGCTTGCAAATATAACTTCAAGTCTGGTAAATGATGTCATTATCGCCTTCTCTAAGCAATTGTCCTAATACTGACCCTGTCATTTACACTGGAGCAGTTCCAGTAGAGCGTGTATTAGAACCTGACCCAGTCAGTGCAGCTGCATCAGCAACGTCAGCTTCTGGTCGAAACGGTAGACCTTCGCGCAATCTAGCCCCGATTGTTAAACGCGTCCGTCTCTTTTGCATTGGATTTCTTCTTATTTAAAAAGTAGGACCCAAAGAGTAATGCTAAGGCTGACTACCTCAAAATAGGTTCACGTTACTTCAGGTGTCCCTCAAGGTAGTCATCTTGGTCCTTAACTCTTTGCTCTTTTTATAAATGATATCCCCTCGGTTATATCACATGCCCATATACTTATGTATGCGGACGATGTGAAACTTATTCTATCATACACTAATCCCCAACATCACTCTCGTCTTCAAGATGATTTGAGCGCTATGCAACTTTGGTGTTCGGCATCAAATTCATCTATCTCGTCAAGTATACAATGGTCAATACTTTATTGCAACGTATACTAACAGTTAAGGATCTAGGTGTTCTTTTTGATTCAAAACTCTTCTTCAAACTTCATATAGATTAAACATTTGTCTAAGGAGTTTAACGAGCCTTTCATAACCAAACTCCTTTACATCTGTTTTGTTCGCCCTATCCTTGAATACTGCTCTTGCATCTGGTCTCCGCAGTATAACAATAGCCAGGATCGTATTGAATCAGTTTAGAAGCAATTTCTACTTTTTGCCTCACGAGGTTTAAATCCTTCTCCAGCAGTCTTCTTCTTCTTGATCTTCCGTCGTTAACCAACCGTAGGACAATCCTCGGTGTTATCTTCCTACATAAGTTGATTGTTGGCGACATAGATTCTTCTTTTCTGCTTGGTCTTCTTCAATTCTCTGTTCCGTGTAAATCTACCAGGAATTATCGCCCCTTATTCCTACACAATTTTTTCGTGTTCTATGTAAAAATTATAATAGTTAGTATCACGTTTTCTCCACGTTTTCTACCCCTAATAAAATCGTTGCTTTCAGGATACCTTCGGGAACTCACTGACCATTCCCAGCTATGAGTAGGGGAACAGCTAGCCGGACAGGCTATAAATTTCCCCACTGGGTCGGTGGTTCCCATCACTATCTCTTTCACTCAATATTTCAATATTTCACTCAGAAATTCTTGGAATTTGCGCTTGCTGCTGCGCTTGTTTGCAGGCCAAAACATATTTTCTTTCGTGTTTCTTAACTGATCTTGATGAAATTTTCAGTAGTAGATCTTATTGTACTATAAAATATTCGTATATTCTCGAAATGACAATTGCATTTCAATTGTGGCTTAATTAGTAAGGCAATACAAATTGGTTTACTAACATGATTTATAGCTTTGTGGTGGTAACGGGGTGGTGGCGAAAGCTATAAAATGAAGGATACTTGATATATATATATACTATTCTAGAAGCCACATGTCAAGTTTGGTGACTCTAGCTCTTATTATTTACCCAATTTGCTAAAAAACCCGGATTTCGATATCGATTTTTATCGATTACTTGGAAACGGGGCAAGTCATCGAATATCGGGAACAAACTCGATCTGCGCGGCCACTAGGATGACCTACAGCTAAAATTTCAAGGCTCGGGCTCTTATAGGTTCTAAGATCCTTGCGCTCATGCATACGGACAGACAGACGGACGGACAGACGGACAGACGGACGGACAGACAGACGAACAGACGGACGGACAGACAGACGGCCATGGCTAGATCGACTCGGCTATTAATGCTGATCACGAATATATATACTTTATGGGGTCGGAGATGCTTCCTACTGCCTGTTACATACATTTGCACAAATACATTATACCCTTTTTACCCACTTTCAATGGGTTCAGGGTATAAAAATAAATTTGAAAATAAGAAAAGTTCCCTCGATAGGATTCGAACTCGTAACAGACCGCACTCGTAACAACCGCCTCTACTCAACAGGCAAACCAACAACCCAGTCTTAATGGGAAAAACGAATTAAAATAGCAGCACAGAAAACAATACAAATACAATTGCAATGCTGTTTATAAAATTCAATAAAGACGCATATGAAAGTGTGTGTGTACGTGTATTCAGAAATTCTTGCAATTTAGACATTTGCTGCCAACACGCGGCTAGCCAAAACACGTGTGTTTATTAAGCGTGCTTGATGA
The DNA here is from genome assembly GCF_035044405.1 of Drosophila montana. NCBI lineage: Eukaryota > Metazoa > Arthropoda > Insecta > Diptera > Drosophilidae > Drosophila > Drosophila montana. The sequence continues at coordinate 5,563 of NW_026997616.1, forward strand.
AATTTTCAACAGTAGATCTTATTGTGCTATAGAATATTTGTATATTCTCAAAAAGTCAATTGCATTAAAGTTGTGCCTTAAATTAGTGGGTAGCACAAAATATTCAATAAGCTAAAGGTCAGGTTTGGTGGCTACAGCTCTTATTACTTACGAGATTTGCTCAAAAATCACGATTTCGATAACGATTTGGATCGATTTCTTGGAAACGGGTCAAGTTATCGATTATCGGAAACAATCTCTTACTGCGCGGGCACTAGCTCTTATAGGTTCTGAGATCCTTTCATTCATACATACGACAGACTGACGGACATGGCTAGATCAACTCGGCTGTTGATGTTGATGAAGAATATATGTATATACTTTATGGGGTCGGGGATACTTCCTTCTGCCTGTTACATACATTTGCACAAATACATTTTACCCATTTTTAATGGGTTCAGGGTATTAAAAATAGATGTGTGAGGAGGGTTGTGTAGTTTTGCTGAACAATTTTCCATACAAAAACGTAGTTTTTGCCGACGTTGGTCAAGATATCTTGATAAACAAAAAAATTCTTCATACAATCTAGGCAGTCTAAAAACTCAATACATATTGGTAAGCATAAGAAAAATTCATACAATAACATAATATTCGACCGATCTTTCCTCTGACAGTTAATTGATTTGATGTTGATAAGATTTTACTGATAAATGGCAAGTTCGGTCAAGTTATATTGATGCCATCTACAATGCTTTTCATACAAGAACTTAAATTTTATCCGATTCTTCCTATGGCAGCTATATGATACAGTAGTCCGATGTAGATAATATTTGGCATATATCTAGGGAGCATCATTTTACTAGTAAACGCTAAGTTTAGTCAAGTTATCTTGATGTACAAAAAAGTTTTTCAAACAAGAGCTTTATATTTAGCCGATCGTTCCTATAGCAGCTCTATGATATATTGGTCCAAATCGGCCAGTTCCAACATATGTATTGCCTACAACAAAAATACGAAACTAGCCAATTTTTCATGACGATAGCTCTTAAAGTAAGAGTCTTATTTGCACAGATATTATGCCTATATCCACTCGTCTGTTGCTACTGATCAGGAATACTATTTGGCCATTGAGATGCCTTCTTCTATGCGTTGTAATATTCCGATCACTTCTCTAGTTTAAGACTTGTTCCAACAACTTGTTAAAGAAATTTACATTTATTTCGTTCTATGCTTTAGGTCTCTTTTTTTTAAAGCATTTTCATACGCCAATTAGATTGAATTTATTTTAAAATTTTTATGATTCTAATTGTGGGTGCATGTGAAGGTTGGGTCGATTTAGTCATCTCCGACCCTCTGTCAGTTCGTCCGTCCGTCAATGTCGATCTCGGAAACCACAAAAGCTAGGCATTTAAAGTTTGAATTAATTGTTTTCGTGTACCATACGCTGAACTATTTTCATAGTTTTTTGTTGCTGTCTTGTTTCACTTTCTTGTTATCGATAAGAATCGATTTTCACAATTTGTTTCGTAAGCATAACTCGAGAAT
>NW_026997617.1:0-22683 GCF_035044405.1 Drosophila montana
GCTCTTCCCTTAGCTCAATTCCTAACATTTTAAATTTAGGAAATATTATATTTTCAAAGGAAGATTTCTATGCAGCCGCTAAGATCCTTAATAACTCTTCTCAATCGGACTGTGATGGTATATCAGCACTTCTTCTAAATTCGTGTATAACATCTCTTTATGAGCCTTTACAAATACTTTTCGCCAAATCCCTCTCTGCAGGAGTATTTTTAAAAAAGTGGAAAAATGCTATTTATAAAGATGGTAGGAAATGCGATATTCGTAATTATAGTGGTATTGCAAAACTAAGTAATATCTCTAAATTATTCGAGCGTATGGTCGTCAAACATATCTCCTTTGTAATTAAACTGTATATGGATCCGAGACAGCATGGCTTCTCGCCGGGCAGATCTACAGTGACCAATTTAGCGATTTTTTACAACTTTTGTATCTAGAGCTTTGAGCGTAATTGTCAGGTTGATGCAGTGTATATTGACTTTTCTAAAGCCTTCGATAAGGTCAGTCATGTCGTTCTCGTTAAGCAACTGTCTAGGCTGGGGTTTCACTCTTCTTTATTAAGCTAGTTAAAATCCTACCTGTCTGACTGTTATTATCGCGTACGCATCAACAATACCTTATTTCGCATCTTCGGGGGTACCTCAGGGGAGTGTTCGTGGTCCGCTTCTATTTAACTTGTTTATTATTGATATAGGGAGTTGCTTCCGTTCGTCCGATTATCTTTTATTTGCCGATGACTTTAAAATATTCAAATGCATTTCGTCCCAGCATTATATAATGGTTTTGCAGAAGAACTTACACTACTTGACTGAATGGTGTAGACATAACCAGTTACCACTGAACTTAGCTAAATGCTATCGCATCACATTTAGCAAATGTTTTTATGCCATTCTTTCATCCTATTCCATTAATGGGCAAGAACTTACTAGTAAATCAGAAGCTTTGGACTTAGGAGTATTTTTTGACTCTAAGTTCTTGTTCATTCAGCATATAATCTATATTATGCCTAAGGCGTATGCGATGTTGGGGTTTGTTAGACGCAATTCTAGCCAGTTTAAACACTGCGGTCAATATTAGAGTATGCTTCTCATAATTGGAGCCCATCCGCAATGGTGCACACAAACAGGATTGAAAGGCTGCAAAATCAGTTTTGAAAATTTAATTTACATTGCCTTAACTTTGCTGACCCCTTACCGCCATACAGAGCAAGGTGTCGACTACTACATTTGTCATCTCTAAAAGATAGGAGAATGATTTCAGCACTACCTTTCTAAACAACTTAATTGTAGGAATAATTGACTGCCCTTTCATTCTAGCTCGTGTTAATTTTAATGTGCCGAGCAGATCTTTGTGATACCATTTGCCGTTTGCTGTGGGGACTCATAGAACTGCTTATACAAGTTACGAGCCTATGATCAGATCACTAAAGCTTTATAACAGTCTTCCAAGTGAAGTGCGTTTTGATTTTTCTGCCAGTAGTGCTCATGTAAAACATACGCTTAAATAATTCTTCCTTTAAAACTCATTAATTCAACATTTTCATTAAGTTTCATATTTTCTGTGTAGTTAATTAGATATTTAAGATAATATTTTGTAAGCTATAATAACCTGAAAGCTACTAGCATTGGTTAATAAATAAATAAATAAATAAATAAATAAAATGAAAGATACTTGATGTATATATACTATTCTAGAAGCTACATGTCAAGTTTGGTGACTCTAGCTCTTATTATTTACCAAAATTGCCCAAAAAACAGCATTTCGATATCAATTACTTGGAAACGGGGCAAATTATCGAATATCGGAAACAAACTCGATCTGCGCGGGCACTAGGAGGACCTACAGCTAAAAAAACAGTCTCTAGCTCTTATAGGTTCTGAGATCCTTGCGTTCATACATACGGACATTATACCCATTTTCAATGGGTTCAGGGTATAAAAATAGTGATCAAAATCATTATTAAAGAATACGAAACAACATAACAATAAGCAAGAGTTTCCAGTCGGGAGCTCCCGGCTAGAGGATACCCTGAAACCTCTTCTTCCAACACCAAAAATGTTTCTTTGCCAGGGTTCGAACTCGCAACTAACCGCACTTCTTGCCACCGCCTCTCCCCAACAGCCACATCAATTATTGAGTCTTAATGAGAAAAAAATAAATTAAAATGGCAGCACAGAAAACATTAAAATCGCAATTGCAATGCTGTTGATAGAATTCAAAGAAGACACGCATGAATGTGTGTGGATACATGTATACAGAAATTCTTGCAAGTTGCGCTAGCTGTCGCTGACACGTGGGCAGCCAAAACACATAACTTTTGTGTTTCTTAACCGATCTAGATGAAATTCTCAGCAGTAGATCTTATTGTACTATAAATTATGCGTGTGACAATTGCATTTAAACTGTGGCATATACTGGTGGGCATCGTTAATAGGTTTATTTACTTGATTTATAGCTATGAGGAAGTAGCGGGGAGGTGGTGATAGCTATAAAATTAAAGATACTCGACTCGGCTATTGATGCTGATCAAGAATATATATACTTTATGGGGTCGGAGATGCTTCCTTCTGCCTGTTACATAAGTTTGCAAAAATACATTATACCATTTTTACCCATTTTTAATGGGTTCAGGGAATAAAAATAAATATAAAACCCCAGCAATAGCTGAGCGAGTGAAAAGACAAACACCAATAAAAAAAAATAAAAGCCCCAGATTTTGAGGGCCCAGCTACTTTAAACAAGCATGTAAGTGAGGTGCTCATTTTTCATTCACAATTCAAAGCAATAAAGTGAAAAAATTAGATTTAAAAAAAGTTAATATTATTACAAAGCTGTCTAAGATAAGATTAGCATATCAAACGAAAATATAGAAAAATAAAATGCAAACAAAATAAATACTTGTTTTTTTACTTGTAAATAAAACAGTCTGCTTCATCGCTAGGCTTTTTGAGTAACTATCGATTTTTCAAAAAAAGGCAACAATATTTTAGCTTCAAAGTGATCTTGATTTCACAGTTTAAGCGAATACGGAGGTCAGGCGACAGCAGCGAAGACGCGGTTTTTTCTTTCTATTTAGAATACAGATCAGTAAACAAAATGAACAGTGAACAGGTAGCACAGCTAGAAGCGCAAAATGCCTTGAACAACAAGCGCAAAGGTTTGAACAAAAGATAGCCAGTATCACAGAGCAATTTAACAAACTTAAGGGGGCAACCCCGCAAATAGAAGTTTACCAAGAAATAAATAGTGCCAGGGCTCAAATGCGGTAAACAGTCTATTCCAGAGTTTGACGGGAAACAGGAAAACTATATCTCATGGAGACAGGCCTGCGCCGCCTATGATGGCAGCTCGAGACACTATTAGGCCGTGGGATTAATCCGCAATAAAGTAAGGGGTTCAGCGGATGCAGTGCTTGCTTCATTTAATACAGTGTTGAACTTTAAGGCAATCATTGTCAGATTAGATTTTACCATTGCCGACAAAACGCCAGTGCACGTGATCCAACAACAACTATGCACGCTAAGGCAAGGGGACCTACCATTGTTAAAATACTACGACGAGAAAAAACTTACAATACTGACCAACCAGACTTTAATGATACATGACCCCGCCGCACTGGCTGTCCTAAACGAAAAATTCAGGAGTGATGCTCTCCATACTTTTGTCTCGGGATTAAGATCCTTGAGATGGGCCGTTTTCCCAGCACAGCCCCAAGACCTCCCAACTTTGGCCCTAGCCCAAGAAACTGAGTCAAGCAACGAGAGAGGCATCTTTGCAGCCAACTTTGCAAAGCACCTTAAAGAAAAACCTCAAAAGTCTAGTGGCTAAAAGAGTCAGAAAGACAATAATCAAGGTCAGCAGAAAGCAAGCAGTTGAAAACAGCGCTTTCAGTCCCAAAAGCCACAAGGGCGTGGCCCCGAACCAATAGAAGTGGACACTTCCTCAAGCTTTAGACAGCCCACACAGGGCTACAGAGGGGACAAGTCCATGAGGACCAAACAAAACCTTAACAATTTGCCCCAAGAAAATGGTAACGAGGGTTACGAGTCGCTCAGCAGGAAGCAGAGGCAGTCGAATATGACCTGTCAGGAGCGGAAAGCTATAATTTCTATAGCTGAACATAATCGTGCTCATCACGCGGCTCAAGAAAATGCCCAACAAATACTTTGGGAACAATTGGCCGTTTAACAACAGAAATAGCCGCAAACTGCTGAGTGTGCGCTATGAGCAAACATAATCGGCACCCGATCTGATAAGTGATAGGGAAGACTCCATTACCATCATATGCCGGAGAAATCTTACATGTGGACGTTTACTCCACAGATAAGAAAAACTTTTTAGCCTGCATTGACAAATTTTCTAAATTTGCAGTTGTTCAGCCTATGTGACAATGAAAAGTCCTTAAACTCAGAGACCATTAGATCAATGTTGTCAAACAACTTTGACATTGTGTTCGCAAACGCATCGCCCCTACACAGTACATTCAACGGGCAGGTCGTTTTCACGTTTTCACGGCACTTTGGGGGATATAAGTCGCTGTCCCTCGACAACGTTCCGACATTCAAAAAGTTTTGTAAAAGACATCCCAGACACAACAGAACAGCGAGAAATAGCTATAGCTGAACATAATCGCGCTCATCGCGCGGCTCAAGAAAATGCCCAACAAATACTTTGGGAACAATTGGCCGTTTAACAACAGAAATAGCCGCAAACTGCTGAGTGTGCGCTATGAGCAAACATAATCGGCACCCGATCTGATAAGTGATAGGGAAGACTCCATTACCATCATATGCCGGAGAAATTTTACATGTGGACGTTTACTCCACAGATAAGAAAAACTTTTTAGCCTGCATTGACAAATTTTCTAAATTTGCAGTTGTTCAGCCTATTCGTTCACGCACAATCGTCGATATCAAGGCATCACTTTTACAACTGTTCAACTTCTTTCCTAAAACAAAAACGATTTACTGTGACAATGAAAACTCAGAGACCATTAGATCAATGTTGTCAAACAACTTTGTCATTGTGGTCGCAAACGCATCGCCCCTACACAGTACATCCAACGGGCAGGTCGAACGTTTTCACGGCACTTTGGGGGATATAAGTCGCTGTCTGAAAAATGGAAACCACGTCGAATATACTGTCGACAATATCCTTCTTGCAACAATTAAATACAATAGGTCGATTCATTCGGTTACACATAAAAAACCAATAGAAATTATTCACGCTGTCCCTATAGAAGCAGTGCAGATAAAACAAAAAATCACATAAGCACAGAAAATATCGCTAGAACAACAAAATAGGAACAGGGTCCAAAAAACATATAAAGCGGGTGAAAAGGTATCGGCAAAATCCAATATGAGGCTGGGTAATACAATTTTCGCCCTTATTCACTGAAGCGACAGTGAAGGCGGACCTGGGTACGACGGTTCTTATAAAAGGGAGGGTGGCCCATAAGGACAACCTTAAGTAAACTTTGATCTAAACGTTAAAAAAATTTCTATATAAATAAATAAAAAATTTGTTTGTTATAGTCGACGGAGACGTAACAATCTGGACGAGTACAGTTACATGGAACACACGACAAACTTGACATCGTTTAAACCCTACATCCACGATATGAAACAGGTACTGAAAACTGACATTCTACACGTAGGCACCCTAATATCCACTCTGAATGTTCATCATAGGCAAGCACGTAGAATAAACATGATAGGCAGTGCCCTTCAGGTAATTGCAGGAACCCCAGATTTTGATGACTGAGAGCAGATAAAGTTCATACAGGGTCAGTTAATAAATTCAGAAAATAGACAAATCAAGATCGACAACAAATTCCAAACAAGACTTAACGAAGTTTCAAAGGCACTTAATGCAATCCTAAAACCAGATTCGGAAGTTGAGCATTTTTATGCAACAATCTTGGCGAAAAACATAATGATAATCACAAATCTTGAAGACTTAATTCTTGCCGTAACCATTGCTAAAACTAATTTAATCAGCCCTCCTATTCTGGACAGCAATTGTTAAATGAGCAGCTCACAAATATTAGTATAACAGAACTTTTAGAAGTATCCAATATCAAAGTTTTTTAAAAATCCGAATTATTATATTTCTTGATAAAATACCCAAAGCCCAAATTAACCTGTAAGAAAATTGATATTTTTCCCGTAATTAATAATATAATATTATATTTAGAAGGAGGTAATATGGTGGCCGATTGCGGAACAAAGACTTTCGCTGTGCGCGACATCGCTGCCACTGTGAGCACCATTTTCTGCAAAAGATTACAGAAGGCATCGTGTGCCCAACAACTGGTATCAGGAACCGTCGTACAATGCGCCGCACGCCCCGCGCATCTAGAGCCCATAACAACAATCGACGAGGACGTCTTAATTATTAACAGCGCAACAGTTAATGTGGTGAACAGCACTGGGAACAGTCAAACAGTCACAGGAACCTTCCTGGCTACTTACGACGAAGACGTCTCCTGAACGGCACCCGGTATGTGAATCACCGGGGCATCCTAAGGAAAAAACCTGCCGTGTCCACGTCGGCTGTGGGTAACATCACCCTCTTCAGAGAGCATCTGAGCCTTCCATTTCTGCCCGACCTAAGCCTGAAGAACCTCCGTCATATCGGTGGTCTTAGATCAGAAATATCATCAAGATCACTTGGCTGCCTTATCCTCATCGCCTCATCGTAGAAAATTCCATCAAAATCGGTTAAGAAACACAAAAGGTAATATAGAAAACGTGTGGCGGCAGCTAGTTGAAAGCGCAATAATATTTGCTGACCCAGCGTTCTGGGGGAACCAATGACCAGAGTCTTGATCGCGGCAGATGTGTACCAACAATGTTGCCAGCCGCGACGGTCACCCGACACCACACACGAGGCGCTAGCGCTGCACTTTTGAGGACAGCGACGGCAACTCCGCGACAACGACGGCGACTCCGCGACAGCGACGGTGACTGCTCGGCAGCGACGGCGACTCAGGCTTATTGTTGTTGCTTATTGTAACCAAAGTTATATTTCATTAGTCTGAGTTGGGATATGAATAAAGCAAGGCTTATCGCCCCTTTTATATAATTCACGCACTGTTCTAAGTTTACTCAAAAAACTTATAAATGCAGTAATTGGCACCCAGCGTACAAAGCCCACAAGTGGGATAAATTTTAATGGTAAGGTAAAGATAACCTTGTTGCAGACTCTCTCGCTTAGGAGGGTTCGGCAGAATCTGATGCTGCTACAATCTACAGCGAAGAGCCTCTAACTTACACAATGAGACGACAGACAAGCCAGTCAACTGCTTCCGAAACCAAATCATACTGTAGGAAAGCACTATCCCACAGCACAAGACTTATAGAAGAATTTCCCTCGACAACGTTCCGACATTCAAAAAGTTTTGTAAAAGACATCCCAGACACAACAGAACAGCGAGAAATAGCTATAGCTGAACATAATCGCGCTCATCGCGCGGCTCAAGAAAATGCCCAACAAATACTTTGGGAACAATTGGCCGTTTAACAACAGAAATAGCCGCAAACTGCTGAGTGTGCGCTATGAGCAAACATAATCGGCACCCGATCTGATAAGTGATAGGGAAGACTCCATTACCATCATATGCCGGAGAAATTTTACATGTGGACGTTTACTCCACAGATAAGAAAAACTTTTTAGCCTGCATTGACAAATTTTCTAAATTTGCAGTTGTTCAGCCTATTCGTTCACGCACAATCGTCGATATCAAGGCATCACTTTTACAACTGTTCAACTTCTTTCCTAAAACAAAAACGATTTACTGTGACAATGAAAACTCAGAGACCATTAGATCAATGTTGTCAAACAACTTTGTCATTGTGGCCGCAAACGCATCGCCCCTACACAGTACATCCAACGGGCAGGTCGAACGTTTTCACGGCACTTTGGGGGATATAAGTCCCTGTCTGAAAAATGGAAACCACGTCGAAGATACTGTCGACAATATCCTTCTTGCAACAATTAAATACAATAGGTCGATTCATTCGGTTACACATTAAAAACCAATGGAAATTATTCACGCTATCCCTATAGAAGTTGCAGTGCAGATAAAACAAAAAATCACATAAGCACAGAAAATATCGCTAGAACAACAAAATAGGAACAGGGTCCAAAAAACATATAAAGCGGGTGAAAAGGTATCGGTAAAATCCAATATGGGGCTGGGTAATAAACTTTCGCCCTTATTCACAGAAGCGACAGTGAAGGCGGACCTGGGTACGACGGTTCTTATAAAAGGGAGGGTGGTCCATAAGGACAACCTTAAGTAAACTTTGATCTAAACGTTAAAAAAAATATCTATATAAATAAATAAAAAATTTGTTTAGTAAGTTTTAATCAATACATTTTATCTTTACTTTAGGTTAGAATATTTTCTAGCTCTTACAATGGCAACTATGACCTTGACCGAAGCGACATTGAGACTCAACGATTATTCACACGCGGACTACATACCTATAGTCCACGGAGACGTAACAATCTGGGACGAGTACAGTTATATGGGACACACGAAAAACTTGACATCGTTTGAAACCTACATCGACGATATGAAACAGGTACTGAAAACTGACATTTAACACATAGCCACCCTAATAGCCACTCTGAATGTTCATCATAGGCAAGCACGTAGTACAAACATGATAGGCAGTGCCCTTCAAGTAATTGCAGGAACCCCAGATTTTGATGACTGGGAGCAGATAAAGTTCAAACAGGGTCAGTTAATAAATTCAGAAAATAGACAAATCGAGATCAACAACAAATTCCAAACAAGACTTAACGAAGTTTCAAAGGCACTTAATGCAATCTTAAAACCAGATGCGGAAGTTGAGCATTTTTATGCAACAATCTTGGCGAAAAACATAATGATAATCACAAATCTTGAAGACTTAATTCTTTCCGTAACCATTGCTAAAACTAATTTAATCAGCCCTCCTACCCTGGACAGCAATTGTTAAATGAGCAGCTCACAAATATTAGTATAACAGAACTTTTAGAAGTATCCAATATCAAAGTTTTTTAAAAATCCGAATTATTATATTTCTTGATAAAATACCCTAAGCCCAAGTTAACCTGTAAGAAAATTGATATTTTTCCCGTTCAATATAATAATATAATATTATATTTAGAAGGAGGTAATATGGTGGCCGATTGCGGAACAAAGACTTTCGCTGTGCGCGACTTCGCTGCCACTGTGAGCACCATTTTCTGCAAAAGATTACAGAAGGCATCGTGTGCCCAACAACTGGTATCAGGAACCGTCGTACAATGCGCCGCACGCACCGCGCATCTAGAGCCCATAACAACAATCGACGAGGACGTCTTAATTATCAACAGCGCAACAGTTAATGTGGTGAACCGCACTGGGAACAGTCAAACAGTCACAGGAACCTTCCTGGCTACTTACGACGAAGACGTCTCACTGAACGGCACCCGGTATGTGAATCACCGGGGCATCCTAAGGAAAAAACCTGCCGTGTCCACGTCGGCTGTGGGTAACATCACCCTCTTCAGAGAGCATCTGAGCCTTCCATTTCTGCCCGACCTAAGCCTGAAGAACCTCCGTCATATCGGTGGTCTTAGATCAGAAATATCATCAAGATCACTTGGCTGCCTTATCCTCATCGCCTCATCGTAGAAAATTCCATCAAAATCGGTTAAGAAACACAAAAGGTAATATAGAAAACGTGTGGCGGCAGCTAGTTGAAAGCGCAATAATATTTGCTGACCCAGCGTTCTGGGGGAACCAATGACCAGAGTCTTGATCGCGGCAGATGTGTACCAACAATGTTGCCAGCCGCGACGGTCACCCGACACCACACACGAGGCGCTAGCGCTGCACTTTTGAGGACAGCGACGGCAACTCCGCGACAACGACGGCGACTCCGCGACAGCGACGGTGACTGCTCGGCAGCGACGGCGACTCAGGCTTATTGTTGTTGCTTATTGTAACCAAAGTTATATTTCATTAGTCTGAGTTGGGATATGAATAAAGCAAGGCTTATCGCCCCTTTTATATAATTCACGCACTGTTCTAAGTTTACTCAAAAAACTTATAAATGCAGTAATTGGCACCCAGCGTACAAAGCCCACAAGTGGGATAAATTTTAATGGTAAGGTAAAGATAACCTTGTTGCAGACTCTCTCGCTTAGGAGGGTTCGGCAGAATCTGATGCTGCTACAATCTACAGCGAAGAGCCTCTAACTTACACAATGAGACGACAGACAAGCCAGTCAACTGCTTCCGAAACCAAATCATACTGGAGGAAAGCACTATCCCACAGCACAAGACTTATAGAAGAATTTCCCTCGACAACGTTCCGACATTCAAAAAGTTTTGTAAAAGATATCCCAGACACAACAGAACAGCGAGAAATAGCTATAGCTGAACATAATCGCGCTCATCGCGCGGCTCAAGAAAATGCCCAACAAATACTTTGGGAACAATTGGCTGTTTAACAACAGAAATAGCCGCAAACTGCTGAGTGTGCGCTATGAGCAAACATAATCGGCACCCGATCTGATAAGTGATAGGGAAGACTCCATTACCATCATATGCCGGAGAAATCTTACATGTGGACGTTTACTCCACAGATAAGAAAAACTTTTTAGCCTGCATTGACAAATTTTCTAAATTTGCAGTTGTTCAGCCTATGTGACAATGAAAAGTCCTTAAACTCAGAGACCATTAGATCAATGTTGTCAAACAACTTTGACATTGTGTTCGCAAACGCATCGCCCCTACACAGTACATTCAACGGGCAGGTCGTTTTCACGTTTTCACGGCACTTTGGGGGATATAAGTCGCTGTCCCTCGACAACGTTCCGACATTCAAAAAGTTTTGTAAAAGACATCCCAGACACAACAGAACAGCGAGAAAAAGCTATAGCTGAACATAATCGCGCTCATCGCGCGGCTCAAGAAAATGCCCAACAAATACTTTGGGAACAATTGGCCGTTTAACAACAGAAATAGCCGCAAACTGCTGAGTGTGCGCTATGAGCAAAATAATCGGCACCCGATCTGATAAGTGATAGGGAAGACTCCATTACCATCATATGCCGGAGAAATCTTACATGTGGACGTTTACTCCACAGATAAGAAAAACTTTTTAGCCTGCATTGACAAATTTTCTAAATTTGCAGTTGTTCAGCCTATGTGACAATGAAAAGTCCTTAAACTCAGAGACCATTAGATCAATGTTGTCAAACAACTTTGACATTGTGTTCGCAAACGCATCGCCCCTACACAGTACATCCAACGGGCAGGTCGTTTTCACGGCACTTTGGGGGATATAAGTCGCTGTCTGAAAAATGGAAACCACGTCGAATATACTGTCGACAATATCCTTCTTGCAACAATTAAATACAATAGGTCGATTCATTCGGTTACACATAAAAAACCAATAGAAATTATTCACGCTGTCCCTATAGAAGCAGTGCAGATAAAACAAAAAATCACATAAGCACAGAAAATATCGCTAGAACAACAAAATAGGAACAGGGTCCAAAAAACATATAAAGCGGGTGAGAAGGTATCGATAAAATCCAATAAGAGTCTAGGTAATAAACTTTCGCGACAGTGAAGGCGGACCTGGGTACGACAGTTCTTATAAAAGGAAGTGTGCTCCATAAGGACAACCTTAAGTAAACTTTGATCTGAACGTTAGCACCACTTTCTGCAAACGATTACAGAGGGCATCGTGTGCCCGCAACAGTTAATGTGTTGAACAGCACTGGGAACAGTCAAACGAAAACGAACGAAAACGAACACGAAAACACGAACGAAAACGAACACGTCTCCCTCTACGGCACCTGGTATGTGAATCACTGGGGCATCCTAAGGAAAAAACCTGCTGTATCCTCGTCGGCTGTGGTTAACATCACCATCTTCAGGGAGCATCTGAGCCTTCCTTTTCTGCCCGACCTAAGCCTGAAGACGGCAGCGACGGCGACTTGTTGTTGCTTATTGTAACCAAAGTTATATTTCATCAGTCTTAGTTTGGATATGAATTAAGCAAGGCTTATCGCCCCTTTTATATAATTCACGCACTGTTTTAAGTTCACTCAAAAAACTTATATATGCAGTAATTGGCACCCAGCGTACAAAACCTACAAGTGGGATTAATTTTATGTTCATTTAAAAACGCGCAACAATAAAAACGCGTAAGACAATAAAAACTTGCAGCAATAAAGCACAAGCGAAACAAAAAAGAAAAAAAAAACTTAAAACATATTTCTACAAGTTCGAAGAAGAACTACGCGCAACGATCAAAACCCGAAAAATAAAGCCACAAGTGAGCTTTCGAGATTGAAAACAAAAACATTAATATACAAGTAAGAGGTTCTCGTCGGGCGCTCCCTGAACCCTCTTATTCCAACACCAAATGCAACTCGTGTTCGTTTGCTTTAGTAGTAATAAAGATAAATTCCCTTTGACCGCATTATTTGTTGCCGCCTCTACTGAACAGCCACACCAGCCAAAAAAATATTCTCCTCGGTAGGGTTCGAACTCGCTACTGACCGCACTACTTGCCGCCACCTCTACTCAACAGCTAAAAAAAACGAATTAAAATATCAGCACAGTAAACAATATAATCGCAATTGCAATGCTGTTGCTAAAAGCATACGCGCATGAATGTGTGAGTGTACATGTATAAAGAAATTCTTGGAATTTGCGCTTGATTTGCCGCTGATGATGAAATTTTCTACAGTACATCTTATTGAGTTATACAATATTTGCTTATTCTCAAAAAGTCAATTGCATTTAAATTGTGGCTTATATTGGTGGCCAGCATAAATTGGTTTATTTACTTGATTTAAAGCTATGAGGTAGTAGCGGGGAGGTGATGATAACTTTAAAATGAAAGATACTTGATATATATACTATCCTAGAAGCTACATGTCAAGTTTGGTGACTTGTGATGTGAGAATAAATATATTGGGTATAATTTCAGGTAGATGCGTCAGCTCGCTGCTTGAGACATATTATCTAATAGAGTTATTAGTAAAAAATATATAAAAAAATAATAATAATAAGAACACACTTCGTTTAACACACCGTTTAACTTCGAGGCCGTCATAGCAAGGTTGGACTTCACGTAAAGTGACAACCGGCCTATCCATGTGATCGAGCAGGAAATTGGAACGTTTAAGTCTCTGGACTTAAACGCAGTTTAACCGACGTGTTGTTTGTGGTTTACCCTCCGGATTTGCCGACGGTGCTGGCACTAACCCAGGAGGTCGAGGCTAATCACGAGAGATATGCTTTCGCGGCAAGCTTTACTAGGGGGCACGAAGAAAGAAGTCGTCCAGAGCAGCGCCCACAAGGGCGCCAGCAACAGCAGCAGAAGGAAAAAAACAATTTCCCCAAGATGGCCAGAGCAAGAACCCTTGTTTCAAGAGGCAGAACGGCCAGTACATAGAAAGAGCCCAAAATAGAGCTGAGCCCGATAGTCCCCTAGTACCCATGGAAGCCGACTCTTCTTCGTGAAAGTTTAGGCAGCCCACAAACTTACAGAAATCCCATGGCTCAGCTAAGTTTACCGCAAACCAGAGTCAGGATAATAAGCGTCCTGCCGGATCTAACTGCGCGACAGGCCAAAGAAGGCAAAGGGTGGATCACATAGAGCAAGCCAGAGGGCGCGGAATATTACTACTACTACTGAACAAAGCGTAGATTATGAAAATAATATCGCTAATATTTTAGAGGAAGGTGCTTGCTGCCGTTCATTCGGTGGAGAATAGCGTGGACATATATGAAATACTTAATCGACACGGGTGCGGTCAAAAATTACATCAGGCCTCACCAGCTCCTAAAAGGCGTCATCCCTGTCGATTCCCCTTTTGTTGTCCGTTCTATTCATGGGTCAAACAAAATCGCTGAAAAATTTGAGTTGTCCAAGTTTAAGTGCGGCACGTTTTTCTTCCAACTTGATTCCTTATCCACGTTGAATGGAATCATAGGGCTGGACCTGCTAAAGCAGATGGGTGTAGTTTGATGCCTAAAAGAGGGCATGTTAAAATATGGTGCGACTTCGGAGGCGTTGCAGTACTACAAATGTACGAACGTCAATCACACGAAGCACAAAGAAATCGAGGCACCACCTGCGGTAAAAGCAGATTTCCTGCGGGTGCTTCACCGAACAACAAGGCTTTTGCGGACTCTAACGAGGCGCTGCCTTATAACACGGCTGTTGTGGCCTTGATTCGTACGACCGACGAAAATGTGGTTTACTCTAAGCTAGACCCCTATCCCAGGGGTGTGGAAGATTTTGTCGCTTTAGAGGTCAACGACCTCCTCTAAAACGGCATAATCAAAGTCTAAATCTCCGTACAACAATACGTTGTGGGTGGTAGACAAAAAAGGCACAGATGAGTTGGGCAATAGAAATAAACGTCTAGTGATAGACTTTAGGAAGCTCAATCTCAAAACAATTGCCGACAAATACCCAATGCCAAGCATCACCATGATATTGGTTAATCTGGGTAAGGCCAAATACTTCACGGCGCTCGACCTGAAAGCAGGTTTTCACCAGATTACTCTGGCTGAGCAAGATCGTGAAAAAACGGCTTTTTCGATTAACGGTCGAAAATATGAATTTTGTCGAATTCCCTTTGGTTTGAAGAATGCAGCAAGCATTTTTAAAAGAACCATAGACATGTCGTATCTTCATCGTATTTTCGGAAAACGAGTCGGATCATGTCAGGCATGTTGACAAGGTTTTAAAAAGCCTTAAAGCCTTAAAAAGAGAAGTCACAATTTTTAAAGAAAGCGTAGGGGAGTCTCGGCTTTATAGTGACTTACGATGGTGCGAAGTCAGATCCGGAAAAGTTAAAAGCCATACGCTGAGCCAACTACGGTATTCGGTGGAAGATCATTTTTGGGTTTGGCAAACTAGTACCGCTGTTTATTAAAGACCTTGCGGCAATAGCGAAACCAATCTCCGACATCCTGAAAGGAGAAAACGGGTCCATTAGCAGGTACAAATCTAGAAAGATACCAGTACAATTCAACGAGGCTCAGCGCAACGCGTTCCATAAACTTAGAAACATTTTAGGACTACAAAATACCATTTTATTTGACCACAGACGCCTCAGCCTACGGCATTGGCGCAGTTCTGTCACAGAATGGTCGCCCCATAACGATGAAATCCTGGTCTTTAAAAGATAGGGAAGCAAACTACGCTACTAACAAGCGAGAGTTGCTTGCTTGCTATCGTCTGGGCATTGGGCAAGGCGCAACAGGGGCTAAGCTTTTTTTTCTATAAGCCTGGTAAAGAAAATCATGTAGCTGACGCGCTGTCGCGACAGAACGTGAACAGCCTGCAGGGCAGGCTGCCGTATACAATCGAGTCGACGGAGAATGATTTGAACTGCTTTCGGAACCATATTGTATTAGAGGAGGCACGCTTTCCTCTATAAAGGAATTTCATACTTATCGGCGAAAAAACTCGCCATATAAAAATTAACATTTAATAAACCCAACAATAATTGATCGCTTTGATTTAATGAATATTCTCACTGACCAAGTCACAGGGACCCCCATAACAGACATTTTGAAAGTATCTAATATAAAAGTAGCACATAAAAACAATGTAATAACTTTCATAATTCAGTTCCCTATAATAAGCAAGCAATGCAGATAGATGACCATTTTCCCAGTCGCCCACAATAGTTCCGTACTTCAACTCCACGACAATTTGGTGGCTGATTGCGATGGCCAGATTTTGGCAGTAGCAAATTGTTCGCAAACAGCAACTGCCACATTCTGCAAGCAGTCCGAGAGCAGCAGCTGCGCGCAAGGTCTCCATGCAGGAGGTACGGCTCATTGCCAATCGCAGCCGAGTGTCCTCGACCCTGTCACCATTATCATCATAAACGATTGCAGCGCAATACTTACAACTGCGTCGCTGTAAATGGCACGCGATTCTTCAATCGCATGAACTTGCAAAATCGGTCCCCGGCAGAAATGGCATCCACGTTACTAAAAAGCAGTCACGACACAGTGCTCAGCCTTCCGTACATTCATCGTCTGAGTGAAGAGAGCCTTAATTACATCAAAGAGGTTAGAGACAGTGTCGCAGTCGGAAACAAATCGGCAATTTCCCTCGGTAAAATGTTGTTATCTTGTGCTGTGGGAACTGGAGTCTACTGGTTCAATCAGCTGGTGATCAAACGCCGAAACTCCCGAAAAATCTCGCAGATGCTGGAAAACTTAAATGCGACCGAGGACGGTCGGTCTTCGAGAGGGGGAGTAGTTAATCACTGACAATTGGTGTTTGCTGACCCAGCGTTCTACGGAAGCCAATGACCAGAGTCTTGATCGCGGCGGATCGTGTCGCAACTATGTTGCCAGCCGCGACGGTCACCCGACGCCACACACGAGGCGCTAGCGCTGGCGACGGCGACTCAGGTTTATTGTTGTTGCTTATTGTAACCAAAGTAATATTTCATCAGTCCCAGTACAGATATGAATAAAGCGAAGCGTATCGCCCCTTTTATAAAATTCACCCACTGTTCTTAGTTAGCTCCAACTTCATTTTAAATGCACTAATTTGTATAAATTATAATAAAACTGTTTAGTTAATATTATTTATTAGACAATCCGTCTGGATTATTTCGTGGGTAATAGAAAACTGTTTTTACAAAGATATCTTAAGTTATAATGAAGCCGCGACGTTCCGGCAGCGGCATGGGCAGATCGCTGACTCTGCGCCTCGTGCCGTTCTTTAGCAGCCACTCAGCGCGCGCATGTGCGGGATCATATTTCTAGGCGCTGGCCGTTGACCGGCCGGCACTGCACTGCCAGCGTCTTTTGCAAGTGTCGCAACATTGTTGCGACGGCATCCGGTCGCCCAATCGGACTAGCTGGTGATAACTCCTCCCTCAGCTAAGTGAAGGGCGTCCTCGGGCTTCCGTACGTTTGCCAGCACGTTTGCCACCAATGCAGTCTGCCGCTTGAGCTTAAGACGTTGACGAACCATGTGGATGGCGACTAGAATATGAGGACTAGGGCCAGGGTGGTACCACTGCTGATGATTGGTCCCGACAACAGTTTAGACCGTAGGTGGCCGATGTGTTGCAGGTTCGTCACGCTTAATTCATGTAGAAAAGGCAGACTCAGATGTTCCCGGTAGTCGGTAACATTGATCTGCGTGACGGCGGACGCGACTGGCTTTTTCCTAAGGACACCATAGCTATTAATAAATGTGGTCTTGTTTATCTCGATCTTATCATCGAAGGTAGCTAGGTATGTCCCGGAAATAGATTGTTGTGCGCCAGCATTGTCCATGATAGTGACGGTAGCATCGTTGATAATGATTGCGCCGTCATCTATGATAGTAAGCGGGCTCAGATGGCCCGGGCGCGTGCTGCACGCCGCATCGCATTCACCGACGGCGTAGGTATTTGCACCGCAGTCTGCAACTATATTGCTGTCTTCATCTAGAATTCTATTGGAATGCTGAACTGGATAAATGTTGATTTTCTTACAGGCTAATTCAGGATTTGGATATTTAATTAGGAAGTACAATATTTCGTTATTTTGAAAGGCTTTAATTCTAGCTACTTCTAATATGTCTGCTACACTAGCATTTGTGAAGTGTTTAAAGGTCATTTCTTTTATATCAATTTCATCCAATATTGCTGGGCTGATCAGGTTTATTTTTGCCAGAGTGATGGCGAGGATTAAATTTTGTAAATCTGTAATTATCATTCTATTTGTTGCCAAAAGTGTTTCGTAAAGGTGATCTATAGCGGTCCCGTCAGTTTTGTGTATTGAATTTAGGGTCTTTGTTAGTTCGTTGAGTCTCTTTCACGTAAGTCTCGTACGTTGTCATGTTCGTAGTGTGTCCCAGGAAGCCGTACTTGTCCCAAATAATCACGTCACCGTCTGCTACGGGTATGTAGTCAGAGTGACTGTAATTTGTCAGTTTCATTGTTGCGGTCGTAAGTGCTGTTGGTATCAGGATAACAAAACGTATAAGCCTAGAAGGAGTAAATATATCTTAGGAGAAATGTATAAACGTTTTTGTTTAAATACTAGAGGTATCTTTAAACTTCACTTGAGGTTGTCCTTATGGACCACCCTCCCTTTTATAAGAACCGTCGTGCCAAGGTCGGCGTTGATAGTTTCTTCAGTGCATAGTGGTGTTAGCTTAGTACCTAGTCGTCTGTTTGTTTTTAGCCATACTCGTTCTCCTGGTTGGAATTCTCTATGCGACTTATCTTTATTTGATTGTTTGAGGCTCTTGTCTTGGGCTCTTTGGAGTTGTTCCTTTACCTGAGATTCTAGCTCTATTGGGGCTGAGTGCACTATTTCTATCGGTTTTCTGTTAGTGACGGAATGAATAGTTCTATTATATGCGATGGTGGATAGGAGGATTAGATCAATAGTGTCGTCCATTTTTTTTTCATATTTCAAACAACGGGCTATCTCCGCGAGGGTGCTGTGGAATCTTTCCACCTGTCCGTTTGACGTACTATGTAGGGGAGGTGCGTTCGAGATTTGTAAGTCGAAATTATTTGCCAGAATAGTTCGAATGGTTTCGGAGTTTAATGCTTTCTCGTTATCGCAGTAAATTGTTCTTGTTCCCGGGAAAAAATTTACCAGGTGGAGTATTGGGGTCTTAATGTCAACGATCGCTCGTGAGTTTATTATTTGGACCACGGCAAATTTTGAGAACTTGTCAATGCATGTCAAAAAAAATTTTTTGTCGGCAGAAAAAATGTCGACATGCAGTAGTTCCCCTGTGAATGATGGGATAGGGGTTCTGCCTATGACCTGTTTGACCGGGTGACGGTTATACTTTGCTTTTGCAAAGATTTTGCAGTTTGCGGCAATTTCCGTAGCTAGTCTGCTCATTTTGGAAAAGAAATAGTCACGCAATATTTGTTTGACATTTTCTGTGCGCCTTTGTTCGGATTGGTCGGTTATATCCGCGACCAGGTGTTTAGAATAGTTGAAAGTTGTTGCGGGAAATGTCTCTACCAGCCTGTGTTGGATAAAAGCTAGTATCGGAAGTTCGCAGTGTAATGAGTTCACCACTTCAGTTTTTACCAAGTCCTGTAGTGTCTGCCATAAGGCCTCTCTGTCTGTGAATCGGACCACATGTCTTAGTTTGTCCTTGAAAAGGATAAACGTTCTAACCGAGGGGAATTCTGCTTCCTCAATTAGGATTTGGTTACGGAAACATTATTGGTTTTTCTGTTGTTTCAATGGTGTATGTAAGGGACTGCTCACAGTGAATTGTGGCGATATTTGAGTCAACCTCCGTATGTGAATCGGAGTTGTTGCTTAAAGCGTTCATGTTTTGGCGAGACAGAGCGTCAGCCACTTGATTTTCTTTACCTGGTTTATAGATGATATTTGCGTTATGTTCATCGATAAATGATTTCCAGCGCTTTATCTTAGCGTTAGGATTTTTATCTGACACCGCGAACGTTAGTGGCTGATGATCTGTGTAAATGTTTAAGTTTCTAACACCATACAGGTAATTTCGTAAGTTCTTGAGGGCCCATACTATGGCCAAGAGTTCCCGTTCGTTCGTCGCAAAGTTTATTTCATTGTCCCGTAGTGTCCGGGAAATCATTGTGATTGGTCTGCCATCTTGGGCTAACACTGCCCCTAGGCCGTGTGCCGAAGCGTCTGTCGTTAAGTCGAATGGTCTTTTAAAATCTGGGTATATCAGAAGCACGTCTTCTGATGCCAATATGTCTTTTAGTTTGTTGAAGGCATGTAGCTGCTGTGAGCTTAGATTAATCGGAACCTTCCTGGACTGATTAGCACTTATTTTGCCATTGTCGCCTTTTAAAAGGTCCGTTAGCGGTCTTGCAACGGTGGCGAAGCCCTTTATAAAGCATCTGCAATAACTTGCTAACCCCAGAAATGATCTAAGGCCAAACAATGTTTTTGGTGGTTGGAAATCCATTATGGCCTGAGTTTTGTCGGCCGATTGGTGGATTCCGCCTCTGCATACGGTAAATCCCAAATATTCCACACTCTTTTTGAAGAATTTGGATTTTTCTTTGGAAACCCTCATGCCTGCGTCCCTAAGGCTTTTCAAGACCCACTCGATGTGCTTAATGTGGTCTTCCTTGTTAGGGGAGAAAATTATTACGTCATCTACATAGACGTAAAAAGTTTTCCCGATTTGGTCCCTGAGGACGTCATCTATTGCCCTCTGAAAAATGCTAGGGGCGTTTTTTAGCCCAAATGGAAGCCTGCAAAATTCATACTTCCCATTGTTTACAGAGAATGCAGTCTTTTCTCTGTCCCTTTCTGCCAAATCTGTTTGGTGAAAACCAGATTTGAGGTCCAGTGTCGTGAAATACTGGGCCTCACCCATGTTTGACAATATGGTCGAAATTTCTGGGATCGTCTATTGTCATTTGATTTTACTTTCGAAAATCAATTACCAGACGTTTCTTCCTGTGGCCTGACTCGTCGACACCTTTTTTATCGACGATATTGGGTTGTTATAGGGTGACTTTGAGGGTCTAATTATGCCGTTCGCCAGTAGTTGTTTAACTTCTGCGTCGCCGTCCGTTCGGATTGTGGCGATAGTGTTTATGTTGTATGGTAGGGACTCATTAATGTCTGCAAAGGCTTTAGCCATTCGGTCAATCATTTGATTGAAGGTGGGTCCGACTGCGGCGGGAACATCCGCGTCACTAATTTGGAAATGGTTCACTTGCTTGCATGTTGTGAACTCAATTTTTTCTGTCCCCCGTTCATATTTTATAATGTTGTTAGTCAAATCTATTTGAGCGTTAATCTGTTTTAGCAGATCAAGGCCAATTATGCCGTCGAAATCTTTTAATGATTCCAGCATGAAAACGTATGATTTTACTTTAAAGAGGTCAATGAGACATTTCTGCTCAATATTTGTATGCCCGTGGATAGATTTGACTTGAAATGGGCTGTTGACTGGCTTCCAAAGTGCCAGCTCGGAAAGGGGTTTTATATAATTTTTGGATGCTCCTGTGTCTACCAGGAGTCTTATTGTTCGCCCTGCAAGCGTACGTCTTATAAACGGAAGCAGGGAGCTTCCGCTAAAAAATTACAGCTTTCCGCTCCTGACAGGTCGTCTTCGACTGCCTCTGCTTCATGTTGCGATTGCGACTCGTAACCCCCGTTACCCTCTGTTTGGGGCAAATGGTTAAGATTTTGTTGGGTCCTCATAGGCTGATCCCCATAGTTTTGGTTGCCTCTATAGCCCTGTGTGGGCTGTCTAAAGCGTGCTGACGTGTCTACGTCCATTGGTTCAGGGCCTTGGATGTTATTTTTTGTTTTTGAGCTACCTGTTTGTTGCGGCTGGTTATTGGCCGGATTGTTTGTTAAATTGCTATTATTGGCTTGGCCTTTACTAAAGTGTGGATTTTTGCCTTGATAATTAGAACTATCAGTGGTTTGTTGTCGGTCATTCTGACGCCGACCCTGTTGCCGTTGGTTTCCGGGTTTTTGAGTTTTTTCCTCATTGTATTTGGCATAATTTGTCGCGAACGCATAGCGATCATTGCTCACCTCTGCCTCTTGTGCAAGAGCCAGAGCTGTTGGCAAATTTTTTGGCTGGGCATGGTAAACCGTACCCTAAGTGATTTCCTGAGTCCGGAGACGAATGTCTGCAAAGCTTCACTACTATATTTTTCATTCAAGACGGCTGCTGCCGCAGTGTCGTATGACATGAGGGTCTTATTTGTAAGAAGCGTAAGCTTCTTTTCAATTTCATCGTAATATTTGAGTAAGGGCATCTCGCCCTGCCTCAATGTACTCAGCTATTGTTAAATGTGTGTCAATCAACTGGTGTCTTGTCAGAGTATGTGAAATCTAACCGGGCGATAATCGCGTCGAAGTTCAGGACAGTGTTATAACAGGCTAACGTTGCGTTTGCAGAACCTCTTACTTTTTTGCGTATAATTTAAACTGTCTGGTAATGTTTTCAGCTGCCATTGCCAAGACTTATAGTCTTCTTGTTTTCCATCGAATTCTGGAATATATTTTACTATATCTAGTGGTTCTTCACACCTAATTCCCTCGATAACTTGTACCCTTTGGTAAACTTCTACTTGGGGAATATTGGCTCCTACAGAGTGAATATGGTCTGTAATTGTTTTCAATTTTTCCTTAACAGTTGTTGTCTGTTGTGTGATGGCTGCTAATGCAGCTTTAAAAAGTGTCGCTTGGTGTGTAAGGGCGGCGTTTACCGCCGCATCTATTAGATTCACAATTTCCTGGGTGTTCATCTTGGCCTGCCTAGCACTGGGTATTATATCCTCGTCACTACTATTGTTTTCCGTCGGGGATCTGTACATTTGTTCGAAACAATGGCTTGTTTTTTGCTCTATTTTTTACACCAATCACAAAAATATTTTCTTTATATTTTTATTATTTTTTACAAATTACTCTGATCAGCAAAGCAAAAAAATTATTTCAAAAAACGAAAGATGACCATATAAATACTTCATTTACATGTATTTTATATTTCTAATGGTGTGACGGTGCGGTTGTGCGGATGCGGTACGATTGGCAAGGAATAAGATACGTCGTTGCAGTTGTCGTTGTTGTTGTTGCTCTTCTTTCAACTCGCTCAACACTATGTGTTGGGGTGTTAATATATTTTTTTGATGTTGTTTTTCTTTTTGTCCGACTCG
>NW_026997618.1:0-6731 GCF_035044405.1 Drosophila montana
TTATAATAATAATTGTAATAACTTGTCTTCCCCGAAACATGAAATGTCTAAGCTTAAAGATCAACCCCATTTAAAACAAAAACATATACATACAAAAACAATGTCCGAAAAAATTGTTTAAATAAACGAACTTTATCTTGTAATAGAGGCAGTAATTGAAATCACCCTTACCATCTTAATCTCCACTTCTAATTAAAAATATGATGAAAGTGCATCGAATAAAGAACTAAATATTGGAATCAGAGGTTAGTCTTTTAGTAAGAACTTTGAGGCCGAATAAAAAACTTGAGTTTACAGACCCGAAGGCGAGTCAAATAAGTTCTCATAAAGATCTTTGAAAATAAGTTTGAAATCGATAATATACCAAACAGTTAAGTTAAGTTTTTTCGCCAAATTTCCACAGTTGTGGGTGAAATTTTCTAAATCGCTGAAACACGTTTTCATAAAGTTGCTATGTAGAACTTTGAAAATAAGTTGATGCAAATCGGACACTACTTAAAACTTCACCAAGAAAACTCTTAGAAACCCACTTTTTATCGAGGACGCTTTCATTTTGCGAAAAATGTGAAACACGTCTTAAATAATTATTCATATAGATCCTTGGAAATGAATTTGAGTGCTAAACGTGACCTCAATTTCCACTAAGGGCATTTTTTTAAAAAAAAGTGAAACACCCCTTAAATGAATTAGAACTAAGATCTTTGAAATTGAATTTTCCCGAAACCTCGTCTTAACATGCACCTTCATCGCATAAGGTACCTACATTGAAAATGTTCATTGTTCGAAAAAAGAATGCGATTCGACTGTCGAATTATCTAGCTACTTACACGTATTTTGTATTGCTTTCGATTATAAACAACGTATTGTTTTCCATGTTATCTATGTTTTAGGTCAGATACCTTTCCTCGAGCATGAATTATATTTGCGACCACAAACTTGATTCTAAAAGCGTTTAGAACACACTTGAGTTCTAATTGGCACTTATAAAAATTAAAACTAAAAAAAAAAATATATATATATATTTTTTAACGCTTTGCCTATGGACACATCTTGCCCTTGTATGTGGTCTCTGTTAAACCGGATGGTCGAAAGTAAACAATATGACTGGAATTTGGAAAATTCTACTTTAAAGTCGACGAAGTTGGATACGGATTGTTTTTCCCTACATTTCATTTTCATTTTCTCTCGAGCCATATTGGGTCCCTGTATTTATAAATTTTCATTTAACTGGCCCCTGGTTGGACCGACCTTACATAGTCTTATGGGATAGTTAAATAAAAATAAGTATTTTGAGAATCTGTCTGGTACCTATTTTACACTGACAGTGTGGTAGTTAGGAGTTGATCATTCCGAAAAATGCAAGGAATATTTGAAGTAGTTGATATTGTCCTTGTCTTTTACGTCCACTTGTCTGGTGTATTGCTCTAAGTTTTCTTCCAAAACACTCTGGGTCTCAGATTATTCTGGGTGGCTAGAGACTTGAAATTTAAAATATATAATCTCGTACATCAAAAGTAGAATTAATTTATATATTTTCAAAATCGCTCCTTATATCTGACATACCGATTATTATCTATTTTGACGTTACATTTTTTATAGCCTGAACCCATTAAAAATGGGTAAACAGGGTATATTGTATTTGTGCAAATGTATGTAACAGGCAGAAGGAAGCATATCCGATCCCATAAAGTATATATATTCTTGATCAGCATCAATAGCCGAGTCGATCTAGCCATGTCCGTCTGTCCGTACGTCCGTGTGTATGAACGCAAGGATATCAGAACCTATAAGAGCTAGAGGCCGGAAATTTTGGCTGTAGGTCCTCCTAGTACCCGTGTAGATCGAGATTGTTTCCGATATTCGATAACTTGCCCCGTTTCCAAGTAATCGATAAAAATATCGATATCGAAATCCTGTTTTTTTTTTCGCAATTTTGGTAAATATGAGCTAGAGTCACCAAACTTGACATGTAGCTTCTAGAAAGGTTTATATATATCAAGTATATTTCATTTTTAGCTATCGCCACCTCTCCGTTACCACCGCAAAGCTATAAATCATGTTAGTAAACCAATTTGTATTGCCTAACTAACCAAGCCACAATTTAAATGCAATTGTCATTTCGAGAAAATACGAATATTTTATAGTACAATAAGAATAATAGTACAATACTGAACATTTCATCAAGATCGGTTTAGAAACACGAAAGAAAATATGTTTTGGCCTGCAAACACGTGCAGCAGCAAGCGCAAATTCCAAGAATTTCTGTATGCATGTACACACACACATTCATGCGCGTCTTCTTTGAATTCTATCAACATCATTGCACTTGCGATTGTATTGTATTCTGTGCTGCTATTTTAATTCGCTTTTTTCACTTTAAGACTTAATTATTGGTGTGGATATTGAGTAGAGGCGGTAGAAAGTA
The DNA here is from genome assembly GCF_035044405.1 of Drosophila montana. Taxonomy (NCBI): domain Eukaryota; kingdom Metazoa; phylum Arthropoda; class Insecta; order Diptera; family Drosophilidae; genus Drosophila; species Drosophila montana. The sequence goes on from NW_026997618.1 coordinate 2,426, forward strand.
GCGCAGTCAGTTCCGAGTTCGAAACCTGCCGAGGAAACTTCTTTTTTTTTTTGTGGCTGGTGTGGCTGTTGCGTAGAGGCGGCAGCAAGTAATGCGGTCAATTGCGAGTTCAAACCCTGCCAAGGAAACTTTTTTTTTTAAATTTATTTTTATTACCACTAAAGCAAACGAGCGCGTATGTGAAGCCGCGACGTTCCGGCAGCGGCATGGGCAGATCGCTGACTCTGCGCCTCGTGCCGTTCTTTAGCAGCCACTCAGCGCGCGCATGTGCGGGATCATATTTCTAGGCGCTGGCCGTTGACCGGCCGGCACTGCACTGTCAGCGTCTTTTGCAAGTGTCGCAACATTGTTGCGACGGCATCCGGTCGCCCAATCGGACTAGCTGGTGATAACTCCTCCCTCAGCTTCCGTACGTTTGCCAGCACGTTTGTCACCAATGCAGTCTGCCGCTTGAGTTTAAGACGTTGACGAACCATGTGTATGGCGACTAGACATATGAAGACTAGGGCCAGGGTGGTACCACTGCTGATGATTGGTCCCGACAACAGTTTAGACCGTAGGTGTCCGATGTGTTGCAGGTTCGTCACGCTTAATTCATGTAGAAATGGCAGACTCAGATGTTCCCGGTACTCGGTAACATTGATCTGCGTGATGGCGGACGCGACTGTCTTTTTCCAAAGGACACCATAGCTATTGACAAATGTGGTCTTGTTTATCTCGATCTTATCATCGAAGGTAGCTAGGTATGTCCCGGAAATAGATTGTTGTGCGCCAGCATTGTCCATGATAGTGACGGTAGCATCGTTGATAATAATTGCTCGGATGCACCGCAGTCTGCAACTATATTGCTGTCTTCAAGATCTAGAATTCTATTGGAATGCTGAACTGGATAAATGTTGATTTTCTTACAGGCTAATTCAGGATTTGGATATTTAATTAGGAAGTACAATATTTCGTTATTTTGAAAGGCCTTAATTCTAGCTACTTCTATATGTCTGCTACACTAGCATTTGTGAAGTGTTTAAAGGTCATTTCTTTTATATCAATTTCATCCAATATTACTGGGCTGATCAGGTTTTTTTTGCCAGAGTGATGGCGAGGATTAAATTTTGTAAATCTGTAATTATCATTCTATTTTTTGCAAGAAGTGTTTCGGTCCCGTCAGTTTTGTGTATTGAATTTAGGGTCTTTGTTAGTTCGTTGAGTCTCGTTTGTAGTTTGTCCCAGGTAGCCGTACTTGTCCCAAATAATCACGTCACCGTCTGCTACGGGTATGTAGTCAGAGTGAGTGTAATTTGTCAGTTTCATTGTTGCGGTCGTAAGTGCTGTTGGTATCAGGATAAACCTAGAAGGAGTAAATGTATCTTACGAGAAATGTATAAACGTTTTTGTTTAAATGCTAGAGGTATCTTTAAACTTGTTACTTGAGGTTGTCCTTATGGACCACCCTCCCTTTTATAAGAACCGTCGTGCCAAGGTCGGCGTTGATAGTTTCTTCAGTGCATAGTGGTGTTAGCTTAGTACCTAGTCGTCTGTTTGTTTATAGCCATACTCGTTCTCCTGGTTGGAATTCTCTATGCGACTTATCTTTATTTGATTGTTTGAGGCTCTTGTCTTGGGCTCTTTGGAGTTGTTCCTTTACCTGAGATTCTAGCTCTATTGGGGCTGAGTGGACTATTTTTATCGATTTATAATAATAATTGTAATAACTTGTCTTCCCCGAAACATGAAATGTCTAAGCTTAAAGATCAACCCCATTTAAAACAAAAACATATACATACAAAAACAATGTCCGAAAAAATTGTTTAAATAAACGAACTTTATCTTGTAATAGAGGCAGTAATTGAAATCACCCTTACCATCTTAATCTCCACTTCTAATTAAAAATATGATGAAAGTGCATCGAATAAAGAACTAAATATTGGAATCAGAGGTTAGTCTTTTAGTAAGAACTTTGAGGCCGAATAAAAAACTTGAGTTTACAGACCCGAAGGCGAGTCAAATAAGTTCTCATAAAGATCTTTGAAAATAAGTTTGAAATCGATAATATACCAAACAGTTAAGTTAAGTTTTTTCGCCAAATTTCCACAGTTGTGGGTGAAATTTTCTAAATCGCTGAAACACGTTTTCATAAAGTTGCTATGTAGAACTTTGAAAATAAGTTGATGCAAATCGGACACTACTTAAAACTTCACCAAGAAAACTCTTAGAAACCCACTTTTTATCGAGGACGCTTTCATTTTGCGAAAAATGTGAAACACGTCTTAAATAATTATTCATATAGATCCTTGGAAATGAATTTGAGTGCTAAACGTGACCTCAATTTCCACTAAGGGCATTTTTTTAAAAAAAAGTGAAACACCCCTTAAATGAATTAGAACTAAGATCTTTGAAATTGAATTTTCCCGAAACCTCGTCTTAACATGCACCTTCATCGCATAAGGTACCTACATTGAAAATGTTCATTGTTCGAAAAAAGAATGCGATTCGACTGTCGAATTATCTAGCTACTTACACGTATTTTGTATTGCTTTCGATTATAAACAACGTATTGTTTTCCATGTTATCTATGTTTTAGGTCAGATACCTTTCCTCGAGCATGAATTATATTTGCGACCACAAACTTGATTCTAAAAGCGTTTAGAACACACTTGAGTTCTAATTGGCACTTATAAAAATTAAAACTAAAAAAAAAATATATATATATATTTTTTAACGCTTTGCCTATGGACACATCTTGCCCTTGTATGTGGTCTCTGTTAAACCGGATGGTCGAAAGTAAACAATATGACTGGAATTTGGAAAATTCTACTTTAAAGTCGACGAAGTTGGATACGGATTGTTTTTCCCTACATTTCATTTTCATTTTCTCTCGAGCCATATTGGGTCCCTGTATTTATAAATTTTCATTTAACTGGCCCCTGGTTGGACCGACCTTACATAGTCTTATGGGATAGTTAAATAAAAATAAGTATTTTGAGAATCTGTCTGGTACCTATTTTACACTGACAGTGTGGTAGTTAGGAGTTGATCATTCCGAAAAATGCAAGGAATATTTGAAGTAGTTGATATTGTCCTTGTCTTTTACGTCCACTTGTCTGGTGTATTGCTCTAAGTTTTCTTCCAAAACACTCTGGGTCTCAGATTATTCTGGGTGGCTAGAGACTTGAAATTTAAAATATATAATCTCGTACATCAAAAGTAGAATTAATTTATATATTTTCAAAATCGCTCCTTATATCTGACATACCGATTATTATCGATTTTGACGTTACATTTTTTATACCCTGAACCCATTAAAAATGGGTAAACAGGGTATATTGTATTTGTGCAAATGTATGTAACAGGCAGAAGGAAGCATATCCGATCCCATAAAGTATATATATTCTTGATCAGCATCAATAGCCGAGTCGATCTAGCCATGTCCGTCTGTCCGTACGTCCGTGTGTATGAACGCAAGGATATCAGAACCTATAAGAGCTAGAGGCCGGAAATTTTGGCTGTAGGTCCTCCTAGTACCCGCGTAGATCGAGATTGTTTCCGATATTCGATAACTTGCCCCGTTTCCAAGTAATCGATAAAAATATCGATATCGAAATCCTGTTTTTTTTTTCGCAATTTTGGTAAATATGAGCTAGAGTCACCAAACTTGACATGTAGCTTCTAGAAAGGTATATATATATCAAGTATATTTCATTTTTAGCTATCGCCACCTCTCCGTTACCACCGCAAAGCTATAAATCATGTTAGTAAACCAATTTGTATTGCCTAACTAACCAAGCCACAATTTAAATGCAATTGTCATTTCGAGAAAATACGAATATTTTATAGTACAATAAGAATAATAGTACAATACTGAACATTTCATCAAGATCGGTTTAGAAACACGAAAGAAAATATGTTTTGGCCTGCAAACACGTGCAGCAGCAAGCGCAAATTCCAAGAATTTCTGTATGCATGTACACACACACATTCATGCGCGTCTTCTTTGAATTCTATCAACATCATTGCACTTGCGATTATATTGTATTCTGTGCTGCTATTTTAATTCGCTTTTTTCACTTTAAGACTTAATTATTGGTGTGGATATTGAGTAGAGGCGGTAGAAAGTAGCGCAGTCAGTTCCGAGTTCGAAACCTGCCGAGGAAACTTCTTTTTTTTTTGTGGCTGGTGTGGCTGTTGCGTAGAGGCGGCAGCAAGTAATGCGGTCAATTGCGAGTTCAAACCCTGCCAAGGGAACTTTTTTTTTTTAATTTATTTTTATTACCACTAAAGCAAACGAGCGCGTAGCGCGAGCTGCATTTGG
>NW_026997619.1:0-32500 GCF_035044405.1 Drosophila montana
AATTGGCAAGGGGTTACATCACATTTTTTCTCAAATTCGGGGTCGGTTCGAAAATCGAAAGTTTTTTGATGATATTTTTTTATATGTCTGGAAAGTAACATCCGAATTTTTAAAATAGTAAATTTTTAAATTGGTACGGAAGCCTACTAATGATTGGCATTTAATAAAAAATAACACTCGAGGGGTTATTGTAAATAAAAAACGGTTTGGTCATGTTGTCAGCCTCTCTTCATGATTTCTTGGAATATCTCGTCCAAATATTGTCCGATTATGGAATGATATACCTCTTTGGACTCGTAATAATGATAACTAGCTGTTAAACCTAACTGTAAAACTAATTGGTTTTAATTGGCAGCTTACTCAAAAAAATATGCCTAATTTATTTACTTTTTACCAGTTCTACTTTTATTAAGTTTTAATTGCATCGCGACATTTCACGTAATTGTGTAAGCAAGTGTAATTATTTCTTCCATCTAAACCAAACTACAGTATTCATTATTGTAGTAAACACTAAACCACACAAACACTCACACAAATATCCCGGCTGGGTTATGCATTATTCCGCCACAGATGCCGCATGGGTTGGTATCTCAGCTTTCGAGATGCTTAAGATTATGCATTTATTCAAGTGCATTGTGGCAACCAAATGCCGCATACGGAATCATTATGGCCAGAGTATAAATTCTGCATATTGCCCATGCTGATAAAATCAATATGTTGTATGCTAATCGCAACGTTTACTTTTGCGGCTAAGTGTATTTCATATAATGTCAGCCCCGAAACATAATTTCGTAGAGGACCAAAATTAATGCATACTAAAGTACACAATGCGTTTGATGAACTGCATCAATGTGGCTGGCATTTAGTTGAAATTGAATATTGAGCGATTAGACCATAACCATCATAGTTAATATATTTTTAGTGCTACTTCAATTAAACAGCTTCGATATGAGGCTGGTTAGACAATTTATAGTGCATAGCACTTACAGCCAATAAAAAAACGTATTTGATTAGATTAGGTTATTTTCACTTGATTTAACGAGGTGTAACACAAAAATAGTTATACCTCACGCACTTTTCTGATTAAGCACCTGTTGTTATCGTCTGGTTCCAGACAGAAATATTACGATTATAATACAGTATTATGGACACATTAGTAAATAGTAAACACATTCCAGACTGCGCTGTTGGCTCTGCGATTTAACTTATTAAAAAGCTAAACAGAATCTCCATTGATAATTATATTGAAAGATACCTTTATTAACAACTATAAGCAAAGAGAATGCTTTTTCTATTTGCTATTAACGATATCAACTGCAAAACATAACCAGTCCCGTCCATTTGCAATCAAATTCCTATACACATGATTAAAGCGCCGCACCTGTTACCAGGTCGTTGGCAGCGTTTCATAATCTATAATCACTAGACTGATAAAAGAAAAGGTAACCCAAAAGGTAAAACCCAATGGCCTTGATGAAATTGGTTTAAGTGCATTGTGCATACATCTGAACGTCCAATAAGCCCATAAACTTGAGGAACAATTAAAAATGAATAATCAATGAAAAGAAAACAAAACAAATAGAAGATTATCGCATATGGACAGAATAAAACAGCTGCGATTAGGGTTTAATGGGTTAGTTAACCACCGTTAGGGTTCGCTGTAGGCATTCCGAATATAGACGTGGTCGGAATGTGCTGTCGATGCTGTGGTGTGACCCAACAAAAGGTCTGGGTTTTTGGCTTTGGAACACTATTCACCGTGTTAGGACTCCTAGCTGTAATATGGTGGCCCACTCTTATAGATAGTATCATAATGAAGGTAAGTAGATGCGAAAAAATCATGATAGATTTAACTATTCTAATAGTCCCGATTACGTATAGGCTTTGCCGCTGACGCCCACATCGAGAACCTATGAGAAATGGGCGGAGCTGCCCATACCCGTTTATATGAATATGTATCTGTGGAATTGGACGAACGCGGAGGAAGTGAAGCTGTATGGTGTTAAGCCAAATTTTCAGCAATTGGGGCCCTATGTTTATAGAGAGGAGCGCTTAAAAATGGATTTGGAGTGGCATGAGAACAATACGGTGACCTTCAAGCCAAATCGCACCTGGTTCTGGGAGGAGGAACTCTCCGGTGGCAAGCAGACGGACTTGGTGACGGTGCCACATCTACCATCGATTGTGAGAACTATTAAATACACTGAAAATACAAAGTTAATTTCTTTTATTTTTTAGGCCGCAGCGACTGCCATTCGTGACAGCCCCACACTTATTAAGTTTTTTTTCAACAGAGCGCTCAATGATAATGGTGGTGCACTCTATGCCACCCACACGGCCAGCGAGTGGCTCTTCGAGGGTTTCTATGATGAGTTTCTGCATTACGCAATGACTTTGAACAATCCTCTGGTGCCGCCAATTGAAACGGATCAGTTTGCCTGGTTTCTAAACCGAAACGGATCCAAAGACTCTGAGGGCGCCTTCACGGTGCACACGGGCGTAGGTGATATTAAGGAAATGGGCGAAATTAAATTCTGGAATGGTGCAAATCATACGGGCTGGTATGAGGGCGAATGCGGTCGTCTCAATGGCAGCACCACAGATCTCTTTGTCCCCGACGAGCCAAAGGAGAAGGCACTCACCATATTCATAGCCGATACCTGCCGCATTATCAATTTGGAGTTCACGGGCCAAAGCTATGAGATTGAGGGTATTCAGGGCTGGAAATACGAGGTGACGCCAAACACCTTCGACAATGGACAACGGCAAGCGGATATGAAATGCTACTGTCCGGTTGACAAACAGCCCGACAATTGTCCAGCCTCGGGCGCCACAAGCTTGGGTCCCTGTGCCGATGGCGCTCCCATGTATCTATCAGCCTCTCATTTCATGTATGCCGATGAGAGTTATGCCAACACAATAACTGGCTTTGACCCAAGCTATGAACGCGACAATTTCTTCATCATAATGGAACGCAAACTTGGTGTACCGCTTCAGGTGAATGCAGCCGTCATGGTCTCATTGTATATGGAAGCAGACGCGGACATCGAGTAAGTCCATGGTTCATTTTTGACAGGGAAACATATTAACAACGGGCCTTAATACACAGCATTATAAAAGACATACCGACCTTCTATGCGCCACTCTTCACAACCGGCAGCTCAGCAGTTATTAACAAGGAGCTCGCTTCCGAGATGAAGGCAACTACTATATATATATTTCCATTCCCAGTCGCAGTCTATTCATGACATTTCTTTATAGCTGGTATTAAATCTACCCGCAATTGGACGCTATACGGGCATTGGCTTTCTCTGCTTGGGCTGCATCCTTCTGGCTGTAGGAATTTTCCTCACTCTCAAACGCAAGTGGTATGGACAGGCGGCAGCTGATAGGGCGGCACTTATCAGTGCAGATACAGAAAATTCGACTGACCCAAAACCAGTTCCAACATAATGCTTAGAGCTAAACAAAGCTGATGTATTTTAATTTCTCTTCGACACAAAAATTTTAAAATATAGCAAAAAGTGATTTTTGGATTGTGATTTCTATTTTTAATTTGCAAAATTTTTAAATAAACGTGATTTTAAAAAAGTATTTCTTAATCTTTCTTTATATAAAACTGATTGTGCTGACTATTAGTTGACAACGCACAGCTCAATCAGCAGGAGCTAGGAAGCTTAAAATTCATACTTTATACATAACTATAGTTACCTTATTTGTATGCATGTATGTATGCATGTACTTATGAAGCATGTATTTAAGAAAACATACATATGTGTATGCATTAAAGCTGTATATTTTTAAAGCTTAAGATATGGGAAATTTATTTGGTAGTATATTTTGAGCCGATAATTGAGAGCAAGAGAGTTTCAGGATGCTTCAGGTTTTTAAGGATTGTAACTGATTCGGGTGCCGCAATAAACTGCGGGATATTTTTTTGTATTTCTAATCAGCCATAAAATATGCTACTGTTAAATGTAAAATTACGTAAAAGTCAAATATAAGTATATAGCAAAATTCCCCGCTAATCTGGTGGTACCTATCGTGCTCAAAACATACCCAACTTTATGATTAAAAGTTTTTTTTTTTTGCTGCACTCTTAGTTAGCTGTTCTTAAGTAGTCACTATAATTAACACATTAAAGCAATCTAATCAATCATTTATATTTGCATATGAAAAACAACATGAAAACGATTAAAAGAAGCAAAATATATACGTTTTAATCTTATCTGAGCATTTTATTCGCAGCCTTCTATAAACATTGGAAACTCTTGAGTTTATTCAGCAGTCGCAAAATGTGCTGCAACTGCTGCAGTGTGCGCCAACAAAAGATCTGGGTCTTTGGCCTAGGCACTTTTCTACTTATACTAGGCATTGTGCTGCTTTCAGCCTGGCCCAGTCTGTCGCGGCAATTAATACGTAACATACTGCCCCTGGCGCCCAATTCGTTTATGTACAAGCGCTGGGTGACCACACCGACACCGGTCTATAGCACCTTCTATCTATTCAATTGGACCAATCCGGAGGATTTGAATAATGATCAAGTGAAACCGAATTTTGAGCAGCTAGGACCTTATACGTTTAGTGATTACAAGGAAAAGGTGCATCTAATGTGGCAACAGCCGGAGGTAACCTATTACGGACGAAGAGTTTGGCACTTTGTGCCTGAGAAATCCAAGGGTAGTCTCGACGATGTCATTGTTGTTCCACATTTTCCAACACTGGTGAGTAAAAACTCTGACTTAAACATATAATCATCTTGGGATTTACTGATAACTACACTTTAAATCGATATATATTGATATTCCGACCAGGTTATTTGGGCATTTTGCTTAAATAACAAATATTTGATATATATGTTCTCATCTAGTACAAACAGATAAATAACTTTCGCAGTTTTTTAATTCCTTCCCCTATCCGCGCTTAAATATTCTCTAAAGTTTTTGTTTACGCTTAAAGTTTTCAATTTGTTTTTATTACCAAGTTTTGTCTTTCTCTCTGTTATGTAAATTTTTACTGGAGCATTTTTTGTCTGCATTTTGACTTATATTAATCCCGACTCGCAGACGGCCGCCCGCTATGTGCGCAAATATCGTCGCCCGCTGCGCAAGATTATGAACTTTGCGCTGAATCGTGAGGGAGGTGGCACCTACATGAGCTACACGGCTGGACAGTGGCTATTCGATGGTTTCTACCATGAGCTCATTGACTTTGTGGAGCGGCTGCATTCGCCGCTGTTGCCACTGTACAGTGACCATTTCGGCTGGTTCTATATGCGCAACAACTCTGAGACGGCCGAGGGTAATTTCACCATACACACGGGCCAAGGGGATCTCAGTCGGATGGGCGAGCTGCAGCGATGGAATGGCACCGCACATACGGGCTACTATGAGGGCGAGTGTGGCAAGGTCAATGGCAGCACGGGCGAGCTGTGGGCGCCGGGTCGTCGGTGGCACGAGACAATTTCCATATTTTTGTCAGATGCATCGCGATACATAAATCTGTACAGCATGGCGAATGTCACTGTGCAGGGCATCGATGCCTGGCGCTACGAGACCAGCGAACTGAGCTTCGACAACGGCCAACTGGCGCCGGATACGAAATGTTTTTGTGTTGCCAAAAAGGAATGTCCGCTGAATGGTGTGCTAGATTTCTCACCAGCCGCCTATCATGGTCCCATTTACATGTCGCATCCGCACTTCTACATGACAGATGAGTCCTATAGGAGAAATACGACCGGCTTGCAGCCGAATCCTTTGGAGCATGGCATGTATGTGGTCATGGAGCCGACTCTAGGCATACCGCTAAGCCTGAAAGGACAAGTTATGATCAGTGTACTTGTGCAGCGAGATGAGGCCATCGAGTGAGTTAAGCTCAACAATCTTTTCATGCTATTCACTCTATAGCATAGATCATATATAACATATTTATGCTCATTCTCATTCTCTTTTCACATGCTTTTCAATTTATTCGCTACTAAAACTCATCTTCTGCATTGTTATACTTTATACTTACCTTCTCTCACTTCCTTAGCTACCTCAAGGATGTGGCCTATGATCACTATGCTCCGCTGTTTGTGGTTCAACTTCACGCAGACCTGGGTGATGATCTGATCCGCCTGCTTAAGGTTGGTACTTTTCAAGTTGATCTCAAGTTTGCGCATTACTTAATGCCAAATTCAATTACAGCTGGGCTTAAGCGTGCCCAAGATTGGTCAATTCATCGGACTGGGATTGCTTTTGATTGGCCTCATCATGCTGATTGTTGGCGTGGTCGTGAGTAAAAAGCATAAATGGCACAATGAGTGGAAAACTGAAAGCAGCGCTGAAGTAAAAGTAATTGAAGGCGATGGCGTTAACGGCAGCAAATATTGATAAGACTGTGTTCTGTTTCTCTTTGTGATAACGACTGTTTTCTGTTATTATTCGTAATATTTTGAGTGCAGAAGTGATTATATTAGGCTATTATTAATTGAAGTGCGCCATAAAAATGAAATTCGTAACACAAATTGGCGTGCTGCTGCTTTTTGGCCAATTTCCTTGAGGTGTTGCCCAGCTGAGCTCGTCTAGAATTACACAAAATTATGGCCTTTCAGATATGCTAAAATTTATTAATATGTTAATAATTGTTTTTTTGTTTTTGTTTCATAATATTTGTCGTGATGTGTGCGGTGCCTGGCGGTGCACAGGCAAAAACCTTGAGCACGTAAGCTGCATACTTTACGGCGTACGAACTCTTTCACCTAGCCACACACGTACACACACACTCACCCACAGCCAAATTGCTAACTGGAAATTTGAAAAATGCCAACAGAATATTATAAGCGGCTAATTTATATGCGCCTGGCACGCAAACTTACGTTTTGCACACACATTGTTGTCGAAGAGCTCAGTGGGGGAAGGGTGCGGTTGGTGGGGCAGCTGGCAAGTAGCTGAGGAAGCTCAGGAAGTGGGCGGCGTTGCAAGTTAAACAATGTATGAAAATATGAAAATTATATGGTAGCAAGTATGTGTTGGCCATAACTTGAATAAATACACATAAGTTATGATTAAGCTCTACAACAGAATATCACGAAAATCTTAAGAGAAAAACTGCTGCTGAAAAGGCTTTAAGGCTAGTAAACTTTGAGTTTTAATACCAGTTTGTATTCAAGTTAAGCCATGGATTAAATTTTGTACACAAGTTCTGAAAGTTCTGAGTAATTAAATAAAGACATGAAATTCATTAAGAATATGAATAGTAATTATATCTTCCGGCTTTTGTAACATTTGTATTACAATGTCAAGAGTTTATTCTTCATCCGAATCAATAAATAACAGTTTTATATTATTCATATTTTATTTTTTCAAGACTCGTATAACACTAATAAATATAATTACAAGAATTCCAGGCATTGAAATCAAAATAAAATTAATATCCTTCAGCATAAATAATTAAGTCTCAATTTTATTTGCATTTTAGCAGTCAAATATATTTGTGTTTAAAACAGAAAACATACTGAGCCCAATTCCTGGACAAATATGTGTTTGCTACAAACATGATTTACATTCATTTATTTATGCACATTTGCTGGCATTTTGGCTGAGAGCTATTTAGTACAAACGAATCAACTAAAATCGGATTGGATTGGATTGGTTGATTTGCGCATTTGCTTTATTTAGATTGAAATTTATTTTATTTTGATTAACAATTTAAGACAGCATTTGATTTATAGTGCATGTTATATGCCCATAAATTCACAATATAAATAACTCAGTAGCTTGCAGTGTGCCTAGATAAATACTATATTACAATTGTTTAACAATATTGCAGACAAGCCAACACAATTTGGCGTAAATTAAAATAAAAGAGTTATGTGAACTGCGAGATATTATAATTTCTGCGAGATTATTAATATATCGGAAACAAATATAAAATAAAATTGTTTTTCATTGTTTGTTTTAACAAACACGGACCTCGAGCCAGCCAACAAAATATTTTATTATAATTTCCTTTGAAATTTACTTTGCATTCGCTCTTCACTAAAACGTGCCGTTGTGTCAGGAATTTGTAGTGAACATTTTTGAAAAGTTCCACAAAGTGTACAAAATACAAAAGAAGACTACCCCAACAGCTCAAACTACCAGGTTACCCCAAGGGGCCGCGAAGTACAGACTGACAAATTTTTAAATACCTTACAATTTAGCGAGAAATTAAAAAAAAAAATTTTTAAAAAATTGGTGCCCTAGTATTTAACTCTTTTTGAGTATTGAAATCTTTTCTTCATAAATAAAATATAATACTAAATATCACCTAAACAATTTTGAACAAAAGAATTTTTTTTTGATTTATTTTCTAAAATAAATACTTTATAGATGCTTACTATATTATAGTTAATATATTAGAAGACTTGAAGACTTTATGTATGGAAAAAAGATCAGTACAAATCTAGCTTAAAGACTTTTATTTTAATTTTTTTTTAAACTATAGTGTATTACGAGTTCTATAATCAAAGTTTTAGGATTACGATTTGCTGTGGCTAAGCATACAGCCAGCAACAGATCGAGTCGGTGAGAAACTTCATTATTTCACATAAGCCATAAGAATAAAAAAAAGAAACAAAAAACACTGTGTAAATATTTTGTGGGTAGTAGGGGTGTATAATGTGTGTGAATTGGTAGGCATTTTCATGCATAAGCCAAATGCCATTGTTGCTGCTGGCCAGCTCGCCAGCCCGCCAGCTCGACTGTTGTCCGTTTATGTCGCGAAAACTTTGGTGTCCTAATCTGTCGCCTGACTTGCATACTAATTTGTTTGCTCTTAGCCTCTTCCTCTTTATATAGCTGGCGAGTCTTACTCTTTTTAGATGCTTTCTCTGCCGGCTTTATGGTTTCGCTCTCACTCTTTCGTTCTTTGTCGTTTTGTTGACAACCCATAGATTATGTTGTTGGTTTTGGCTTTTGTGTGTTGTTGTTCTGCACTGGCAGAGCATGTTCTGGATGAGTGTGTAAATATGTATGTGTGTGTGTTCTGTCAGTGTCATGTTCGTATGGCTTATGCATTCAGTTTGGCTTGCGGCCTTAGTCTCTTGGACTCCATTGGCTGGTTTTGTTGGTTTGCTTTAGCTGGCCCTACATAAGGCCCTGTTTAGCTGCTTAATTTTTCCCTTTGTCATGTTGACAGCCCTTCGACAGGGGCTGCCTTTATTTTTTTGGAGTGTTGCTTGGGTTCATTTTGCGCACAATTTAATGTTATTTAATTGGCATTTAAGTTTATGAAAATGTTTGTGTTTCGGCTGCCGGCGAACGGCCTTCGAACGAGGTCGCCTTCCTTAATAATGTTGAGGTCAATTTTTAGCTGAGTCTGATTTTTGTTTGATTTAAGCGTGCTTAAAAACTTGTTTTAATGCGAATTTATTTTTGCTTGTAATATACATTCTGTTTTATAGAAAAAACACTAGCGAAAAAAACTACCAGAAAAATGTTTTTCATAGAAATTTTAGCACGCGCTCAAAAGTATGCAAGGCATTTTGTTGCGTTTGGCCAAATTCAATTAAATAAATCGGTTTGCAGTTAATTTTTGTTGACATTTTAAATAGAATGTTAACCACAATATGGCCCCATATTTGACAATAAATCTTTTCATTTTTTAGCACAGCTCGCCTTTGGAAAATTGATGTTGCAATTTTCTATGCGTTATGCAGTAGCCGCCTACAAATTTCATTCGCGCACAAATTGCATTGGCCTTTGGCGTCGGACAGGCGCTACAAAGTTGACAGTAACACACACAGGACGCACAGCAAAAAAAAAGAAGCAAATATAAAATGAAATAACAAAAAATAATGGAAAAAGACAAGAATTTAAGCCACGAGAGCAACAACGACCATTCGCAACGACAATGTTGGCGGAATTTAAAAATTCAATTTGAAAAAGTCAAATGTTTCGTGCACCTATTTTTTCTATGTGAAAACATGTATATATATATATATATATGTATATGATACATATATATAAATATTTTTTGTTGGCTCTAAAATTGGCCATATATGCCATGGAATTGCCACATGGGGCAAGCCAACGTATTGTACAGTTTTTATTATCTAACAGTTTTTTCAGAATTTAGCGCTTAAAATAAATTCAGTGGCGACAAAGTGTACAGAAAACAACAAAGATTAAAACTACCAAAAAATATAAACAAAAAATAAAAATTTTGAGAGAGTTTAAATATATATTCCTTATCACAGCCAAGATGAGTTGCCTTTACATATATATTCATTTGATTCATCTCATTCAAATTTAGTCCAAAGCTTGAGGTGATTCTCAGTAATAAAATCAAAAAGTCATTAACAATTTGTGTATCAGATAAGTGCGAGACTTACTTAATCGTTTAAAACTGTAAAGTTCTTCAAATTAATTTTTATATTCTTCTTCTAATAAACAAAAATTTCCAAAGCAACAGCTCAAACAATCACTCAAACATTCTCAAATAATCGATGCAAATAATTGTAAATTTTAGTAGCACAGAATAATTTATAATCATGTTCCCCAAATGCAACGAAATGCATAATACAAGTTTTAACTTTGTACACATTATTTAAGTGCATGTCTGTTTGCTGGACAATGTTGGCATTGCGAGCAGTGGGGACTGGAAAACGTTGTAATTAAAACTGCGCCCAGCTAACAAACATATTTCAGTAGCTGCCAAAATTGTAGTTTTTCATTTGGTCAGCCAAATATTACGCATACGCCATGTGCGGCACAAAGTGCGTTTTAATTGCCGCCGCGTGCTTTTATGAAGTGCACATAAAATGCCAGCCATGAAGTCGCCTTTTGTGTGGCCTCGCGAAGCAAATGAAATGCAGCTGCACATTTTTGCATAGAACTCATAAATTGTGAAATCGTGAAATTGTTGTTCAGAATTTTGTGCTAAAAATTTTGTAAGTGCTAACTTCAAAGGCTCGGTCAACTTAAGGCAGCAGCTGGTCCGTATGCTTATGCTGGCTCGTAGCCAAAGGCTACATTGAAATCGAAAGTCCAAAAATTGCAGCTTTAAGCGAAAACTGCTTCAGATGATGCTGCTGCCGTTGTTGCTGCTGGTGCTGCTGTTGAAAAAACAATTTGCCGAAGGATAGAAACATTAAAGGGCGACCAGAACGGGCCAGGGGCAAGCGGGATTGTGTGTGTGTTATCGAGTCGAAAGACACACTCCAAGCTGCTGCTGCCCTTTTGCTGACCATTATGCTCAAGAGCGCTGACTGCATAAATTGCCGGCAAGCTGTCGTTAGGCAAACGAGCTGAAGCTTAGCGCCTGGAAGTATGCAGCATGATTGCGTCTTGTTGGAGCATATGACGATGCATATTTGAAAGGCAATTTCCTGATGCCCGAGCCGGTTCATCGATGCAAATGCAATTTCATTGTGTTTACAGGCACTTTACAGAGTGTATCTGCCCCCGGAATATACGCATAATTGCATTTGATATCAATTTCCAGGACACCTGAGCCAGTGCCTTAGACATTATTTTACACAAACAGTTGGAAGGCATGCATGTTAATGTACAGCTGTCGTTCAATCGCTCAATCGCTGCAAACATTTCAATCAATTCAATCGCAAATTTCACATCCGCATCCGTTTTCCGCCATTTATTGATCCGCAAATTGTGCCGCCACCTGGCTGAATGCATGAAATGCATTTAACAATTTTCACACTTACACCGCAGCATTTTGTTAAATTCACATTAAATATACATGGGCCAGCCAAATGGCAGCAGCGGCAGCAGCAGCAGCCACCAACAGCGCCAGCAGAATTGTCAAAATGTCACTGCAAAAATCCATGAATGCTTACGTATTCGTTTATGCTACCGCATATTGGGGCGTGTGTTTGGGCGGCTGTGGGCGTAACAGGCAGCTGGTTATTCACGTGATAACAGCGTATCCAGATACGTAACACGACATTGCAATTATATATGTAAATATGCACATGCCATTTACTGTTGCATAAGGGAAACGTATACCACAGAGTGGGGAAATAAAATGCAGCTACAAACTACATTTATGCTCTAACAATTGGCGCAGGTAACTACAGCTTAGAACAACTTTTTAAATGTTTACTGATTGACCAAATATGTGCAACAGTAAAGTATTCAGATTTTAAGTACTAAACACAACTCAAACTATGAACAAACCAGCAAAGGAATCAAAACAAATTGAAAAAAAATAAGGTACAAAATACAAAGAAATATAATACTAGCAAAAAATGTTCTTGTTTTATGGAGGGACAGCAGCAATAAATATTTTTTGTTTTTATAAAACAACCATCCATCGAGATACTTAATTTTGGGTAAAAATGCAGCTTATTCAGCTCATAAAAGTTCAATTAAGTGTGTTAATTAGTTATCCTGTGCAAGCTATAAACGACAATTTGTATTTAATTAAAACTGATTTATGCCACAGTATTGCTTATTTAATTGTGGTCCGTGCTTTATTAGCCCTAGTCCGCCCGCTAGCCCCCAAATTTGACGCTCAAATGTTATCCGTCTGATTGGGCTTTCAATAATGCATATGGAGAGTGAGATGACTTTATGCCCATGTGCTGGGCTATTTAATTAAGGCAACGCAGTGGCAATGAAAGCGAACTGTACCCCATAGCCAATTGCTCCATTGTATCGATGAATCTACATATTACTGTGTGCATTGATTAAGTTAATATTGGTGAAATTCACAGCTCGAACTTTGACTGCGACGGTTGAACTGCATACGTCAATTGGAAGCCCGTTTCGGATGCACTTGTCTGCGCATCGCTGGAGAAATACATGACAAAGGGCGGACGTGCGATTAGTTTGTTGCCGGCCAGGTCGTTGCCGCAATAATAAGTGGGCTGCAGTGCCTGATTATTTGCCATATATGAGTTGGGTATTAACAGATAGTCGGAAGCACGTCCCAAAGTTCGAACCGTGCTGTGACAGTCCATGTCATAGCCAGCACCAGGTGCATCATTGAATTTCGATAAGGCAAAGTGTTCAATGTTGTAGCTGTAAAGTAAGACAAATAAAATACAAATTAATGGCTTACTATCTGGCAATATAAAATTTAAAAGCATTTGCCGGGCAGGGTTTTCTTTAAATTTAATTTAATCAAGTTTATATGATTTTCACTTTACTTTTTGCCGTGCATGTGGATTCTTTAAAGTGAACTAATATTTATTGCCGAGTTATTCAAGTGATATATTTGAACACGAATTTTCACATGCTTAAATATAAAATCAAAACCGTGAAAACTGTAAAATATATGAATGTATGAATAATAATTATGAATATTGACTTTATTTAAGTGGAATTATCTTTTTCCCAAATCTCAAGACCAAGCTTTCATCATCAATCAGTCCGTCAGTCAGTCAGTCAGCAGCTGTAATTGTAATATATTTTCTTTTTCAACACTCACCTTATCTCCTGATTTGCAGCACCTGCCACACATATGGTATACTTCAGGTCGGGCATATAAACGCCGCCCGCAAAGTTGAAGCTAACAATGCCGCCCGACGAGCTGCGCCAATACTGATCACAGCCCAGGGGTGCCAATAGCTCCAGATCAGCCTGCGAGGGCGCAGTTAACGTCTGGAACAGCTGCACGGCTGGCCCAGCACCAGCATTGCCACCAAATATGGTGCGTGGCAGTAAATTTCTAAGGAAGGGCAACAGGGGGCGCGCAGTGGGCACGGGGGCCGCAGCAGCAGCAGCAGCTGGCTGCCGCGTATGCTGCGGACACTCGAGTTGTGTTAGCGTCAGCTGCCACGTGGACTGCGGTGAGTGGCTGCCCAATTTGAAGTGCAGTTTGAGTGTCTGGCCCCGTTGCAGTTGCACGTACAGATGCTGTCCGTTGTTGCGGCCGCAGAGCTGAAAACGCTGCACCTGCACAAAATCGACGCACTCCAGCAGCTGCGTGCTGGCATTGAGGCGCGGTTGCGGCAGCTCTAAGCGCTCGAAATCGATGCGCACTTGACAGACCTGTGCGCTCCACGGCGCCACCTCGTACTGGCAGCTGTCCAGCTTGTTGAGCTGCTCTGCTGCCGGATTGTGTATGACAATGCGCTTTTGCCGAGTGCTCGACATTGCATTGCACTGCAGTTGACAGCGAACGGCGGGGTAAAAGCTGAGCAGCACCAAGAACTGCGCCAGCAACCAAAGTAACTTCATTTTTTTTTTATAAATTCTAACGATTGGCAACGACAAACACAACGCGTTGATTTAATTTCCAAATTTGGCAGTGTGTGGCCTTTTATATGTGCTGCTTTTATTTGTTATCAACTAACTGGTAAGTTATCACATTATCGATAACTGCTATTGACATTCACCGTCACCTGATAACAGATGTAACCGTACGTGATAATAGCCTTGCCTAAGCAGCATCTGGGCATAGCACATGTCAACAGGTTGCCAAGTTGCGAAATGTGCGCAGAGCTCATGAGTCAGCAACTTAGCACACAATGTGGCACATTGAAAAAATACGAACTGTCTAACCTTCGGATATTTGTAGTCATTATTAAAACTAAAGCCCATTTTATACGATTAAATGTTTCTTTACAAATCAATACTATTTTTTTTCTTAATTATTTTTGTGTTAATCAATAAAAAAGTACTGATTTGTAAACAGTTTTACATAAATTTCGTACACATGGAATTAAAAGATATTTGTATAATAAATATAAATATATATAATTTATATATATTTAATAATAAGTTATATCAAATACTTGTTAACTGGCAACTTCCTAATTTTATCATTTATTTAAATTTTTATATATTTTGTTTTTTTTTTAAATAAAAACAATTTTGCGCAAAAATTGCTGTATTGCAAAGCTTTCTAATGCGCTCTAAAGATTCCTACTCTTATGTCATGGTTTTTTCCATTAAACTTGATCAGTTATCAGAACGAAGTTCTCTTCAGTTTTGTTTGCCTCAAATATGTGGAGTTGTAGGACAATTATAGCAAATCAATAGTTCTTGCATTTTATAGGCAAGCAAGCATGCAAGCTGCTATTTGCCATAAATACCATTTTATTTAGTCATGCTTTAAATAAAAATTCATTGGCCAAACGTTCTATCAATAAATGCCATAAGCAAGTTTTACGCACATTTTATGACACACACACACGCACACAGACACACACACAAACCAATAACTGCGGCTGCTGCCAGGCGTTTAAGGCAGTCTTACACCTTTTATGGCTCCAACACACACTCGCTCTCACGCACACAAGCACACACACACTCACAAAGACTTCATCGCCGCACAGCTCCACAGGGCAAACAATAAAATGCCAGGCATTTATGTGCGCATATTTCTGATTGTGTGTTAAGTGTGCGTGTGCGTGTGTGTGTGCTTGTGTGTGTGTGAGACAAACTCTGCTCCTAATTCATTTAAGTTATATATTCTGTGGCATAGTTCAGAACGCACCTTCCACAGTAATTTAAATTCAAACATCTGTGACGTCACACAATTGTCGCACAACTTGGGTGTTTGGAATTTAAATAAACGAGCATATAATAGGAAAATTGCATGCAAAGCGCGATTAACATATCAAAAATAATGTTTTACAACAAGTTTTCAGCTTTTCACATTTGCATGCACCGAAAGCAGCAAAAAAAAAATAATGCACACCATGGCAAACATTTGCGTTTAAGTTTCAAAAATTTATGGCCCAAGTACAAGCACAGCAACAACAAGCTGGAAAATAAAAATGAAAAAAAAAACGCGTGCAGCCGGCGCGTAAAAATGGAACTACTAATAAGTAAAAACAGAACATAAAAAAATGTTTAAAAAAAATTTGTTTGTGTAGAAAGAGGCAAAAATCGGAGCGAACCGACGTTGTTAGTAAAAAGGAAAATAAAAACAAGCTAGTAAGAATTCCATAAAGTATAGTACTCGACTAAGAGATGCGCTATGAAAGCTTATATATCTTACAGCTCGATGGAAGCTGCCTGTCTTCAGAGATATTGCTTAACTATCTCTTTTTTATCTTCCAGCATACAGAGATGGCCTGAGAGTAGCTAAGAATATCCAAAGCTTGCAAGTTATACAAATTTTTGTCTAAAAGACTTTAGAAACAGCTGGGATATGAAAAGTATTTAGGAGAACGCAATTTTTTTACAGCGAATGTTTTTGATGAATTAAAGTTCTAATATTGCTCAGTTCTATAAATATGTAACTAGGACTAATAATGAAAACGTAAATGGGTGGCTTAATCAAATATATACGCTAACGAAAAAAATCGGAAAAGGGTCAAATTTAATGTCAAATGTGTATGTTCTTTAAAGTCTATTAAAATATATTGTGACTTTTCAAATGTTAACTATTGTAGTATTAGCTATTTCCAAAATAACATTTATTGAATTAAATTATTAAGGAATTTAAATATTATAAATATTAATGAATTAATTATATAAAAAACAATTACTTGACCTCGAGCCAGCTGCAGGGGTCTTATTTATTAAAATCAAAAATGAAAACAATTTGGTTTTAATATATTTCTTATCCGATATTATCCGATCAACGGTACTCATGTCTTATTTATTTATTAAATTTAAATTTCAATCCAAAAAATGTATCTCAAATATTAATTATTTGGAAAGATCAGTTTATATTTAAGGATATTTAGTATATACCTTTTATCATACTTTCACCAATGGGTCCAATAGCTTATATTAAAGGATATTTAAAGGATATTTAGTACATACCTTTCATCATACTTTCATCAATGGGTCCAATAGCTTTGTGGAAATGGGACAACTTTGCTCCGAAATGATATCACCTACTCTCCAAGGGCGTTTCAGTATGAAAGTTTAACAACCGCAGCTACAGCAGCTCTCTCTCTCTCTTTCTCTCCGCTCCTCTCGCCTATTTATGTCAATGCTTTGTTTTAGTTTTTTTTTATTATTATTATTATTGTTGTTGCTGTTGTTTTATATTGTAGGAGGCAGTCGCCTGGTCGGCTGCTTGCATGTCGTACCCACTTGTACTACCTTTAGAACTTGCAATAAGAACAAAAACTGACGCGCATTTCGCCGGTTGTTGGTTCTGGTTCTGGTTCTGGGTCTGGGTCTGGTTCTGGGTCTGGGTCTGACTCTGGTCTCGGCCCTGTTTTATGTGATCAACAACGTGTTTTGTTCTTACTCAAGTTGTTTGGTACTATGCGAAAATTGCTTCGGCGAGAAAAATAAGTGCAGGCATGTCAAAAACAAATACGCTCACACACACATACACACACACAGACTCGAGCGTTAGTTGTTTGTTTTTTGGGGTAGCTGGGAAAAGTTTTTGTGCAGTTTTCTTGTTAGTTTTGAATAACCACCTCATAAAAGTAATACCACAATGTCCTTGCCACAGCAATTTTGCAGTTTGTTGTTGTTATTGTTGTCGCTGCTGTTGCAAGCTTTTCTCATGCACAGCTTGATCGAAATTTAGTGCAAAAGTTTTACGCAAGAAAAAAGTGGGCTAAAACGTGTTCCATAGAATGCCAATTAGCTGACATTCGATTGCCTGCCAGCTGCAAGCCAAATAGAGAGAAGCCAGCAGCCACGCCCCCTAATCATAAGCAACGACATTTACAATGTGCGCGCCGACATCTAAATTGGAAATCTACCGGTAACAAGAAAATGCATATTTTGGCTGGCTTGTGTTGATTTCCTAGCCACGCCCTCTTTTGCATTTTTTACCCATATTTGCTTATCAAGTGAAATGCATGCAACGGCAGCAACAACAACAACAACAACAACAACACAACAGATGTGCGACGTGTTGCTTGCTGGCAGCAGTTAAGCGAAAAACTAGCTGTTTCCGGCGCTCAAACACTACGCCAAACTGATTGCGACGCAACAAAAAGAAAGAAAAAAAGACGAGGTATGCAACACTTTTGTTGCATTTGCAATAAATTCAAATGGAATAACAAGAAAAGCGCAACAAATAAAGAGGCAGCTGTGTTAATGCTAAAAACATGTTCCCAAAAACATATTCAACTAAAGAATTGGCTTGTTGATGTAAGTATTTGCGAAATATAAATTGTTAAAAATTTAAAGGATTACCTAAGACTAACTGCAAAACGCAATATTCTGACCCACTATTATTAAGAACTTCACAGCAAGGTTTTAAGATTAATGATAGGAGCTCAGACTCAGTTACTTCCTGCAAAAGATAACTAAATTCAGCCTGGGAAGACAACTGCAAAAATGCAATAAGTCAGAAGTTACGGAACTTAATTTAAACTCAATTTAAACAAGAAACGGTCAAGCGTCAATCTATACGAAGACCGGCAAAGGACCCCAATCCATGACATAATGTAAATTATCTTTCAGCTTGGGTTTGGGCGAAATTAAAAGTCATTTATGAGGCATATTTCTCGTCTGAGAGAACAACCAAATGTCTTTGTCAGAGCCCTGATACGCAGCTCCAACCGTCCGTAGGGAGAGATTCCAGGAACAGCTCCATCTTAGGCACATTTTATCCCCTTCGCCAAAACTCTGTTGGTTCAAACATTTTATAGCCTGTGGCCACCTCCAAGAGCAGTTACTGCGGTTACCAAGGAGCTATCCATTTTCAAATGTAGTTGATTTTATTGCCCTGAAAGATATTAAATATATTGAAATCAAAAATCAATTTGATATAATTTTATTGAATTATTCATTAAATAATTTATCTATATTTAAATTATGAATACTAATATATATTCATACATCTATATGAATCCAGAATTTAGGGAGAAAACACAACACAGAACACGTTGCAATAAATGTTAATGTTTTATTGTTGCCGGAAATGTTGACAAGCGCCATGAAAACAAATCGAAAACTTCATGTAAATAAAAACAGGCAGAGATACAAAGCGAGCTGGAAAACTTGTTGTGAACGTTGTGAATCTGTTGCTTTTTTAGCCATGAGGCACAAATTGCAAAACTGTTTTATATTTACTTATATTTAATTTAATGCATTCTGGCCATCAGCATGATCAACTTTCTCTCTGTCAGTTTGGCAATTGTTATTACTTTTAAAAACTTTTGGTACTTTTATATGCAATTTTTTCATGCAGCAACACGTTGAACGCTGCGTATGCGTATTATTTGGTAGATGGTAAATTTAACATAAATGCGCTTACAGTTAATGCGTTTAATAGTAATATTTATATAGCAAATGGTGTACAGCTGTACAAATTGAAGCATTAACTCGCCTTAAAAAGCTCACGCATCAGTCAACGCATTTTGGTAGCAGTTAAAGCCAAGGCTTAGATCTCACTCAACCACAGACTGGCATTTGTCAGGCGCTGAGACTTATTTATGTGCGTCGACTGCAGCCATGAATTGACTTTGTGACATTATAGTTGGGCGGCATGCCAGCAATTTGGTCCGCCAGCCACATACCCCACCTACACACCCCCTCTCCCCAACATATCACATATTGTGCATGGAAATCTGATGTCAACGGCAGCAGGCGACGCCGTTGTCTTAGTTTACCACATGATGCACTTGCCAAGCGACAGCGGCGGCACAGTATGTCTTTGATTTCCGTTTATACTTAAAGCCAACCACAAGTTCGCCCTTAACCCTACCCCTTTTCCCGCTCGAGTGGGTGCCTTAATGCAGTCAGCCAGACGCAAGCAAATGCCTTGAAGAGTACTTCAAGTTGTTCGTATTTGTGTCAGTTGGAAGCTGCTTTATGAAATGGCCATTGAATTGCCACTCAAAGAGGCATAAGCTCTTTAGAATGTGTGGGTACAAATACAAGCAACTAATAGAAATAATATATTGAATACATCAAAAGACGGAGTCAAATTATTATTTTATGTAAAGATATTAATAATTATGTAATATCAATATTTTTAATAAAAGAAGCATTTTAAGAGGTATTTAATTAAATGAAAAAAAGAAATATATGGAAATACTATTATGTTATATTATTTTGCTTATAAATACTTTAGATAAAACATTTCCTAAAAGATGATAAAGACCTACCCTCATATCAGTCAAGGCTCGGGGTTTATCCTTATCTTTGATTTATCTCTTATCTTAGATTTGTAAAGCACTTGCATTCCTGAACAAAACTTGCATTTTAGAACAAACAATTCCATTTTGTATTATAAAAATCGAATCACCATTTAATAAATGGAATGCATAAAACATATACTTTTGATGTGCTTTATCAAACGAAACTCAATTCAA
The DNA here is from genome assembly GCF_035044405.1 of Drosophila montana. NCBI lineage: Eukaryota > Metazoa > Arthropoda > Insecta > Diptera > Drosophilidae > Drosophila > Drosophila montana. The sequence goes on from NW_026997619.1 coordinate 20,180, forward strand.
AGAAAACAAAAACTGAATGCACGAAAATAGGCGAATGGAATGCGCTCAGCGACAACGCGGCGTATGTGTAATATTTGCATATTGCAAAAAAACAAAATGCGCCCCAAAATTGAACTTACGTACATTGGTTGCATGCAACAATTTGGGATTTTATCTAATCAGCATTTTGTTGACTTTTTATATGCCATATATGAAAGTCACGGACAACTTATCGGCACGCATGCATAAAATATCTTGAATATTGTATTTATCTATGCAGATGACACTTAATTTGATTTTACTGTGTTAGCCAGGTCGTAATTGTTGGCAATTGCTGGTGCAAATGGCAAATGGCAAATGGAATATATATATATATATAAAATTGCATAACTTTGTAATTTTAAAGTTTATATATGCATATATATTTTAAATTTGCCAGCAGGTCGTTGAGAGTTTATCTGTCTGTCTGCACGTAGTGCAAATAAAGTTGCCTGCCCCAAGCCAAGTCGATTTATGTGCAGCTGAGACTGGATGCGGGTGCTGAGTGGGACGCCAAAAAGCCAATTCGCTGGACAACACGCGACGTATACTTAATACACACGTATGCAATGCGTGACTGCTGCAACAAACATAAGTCGAACTCAGCAGCTGTGTGTGTTTGTGTGTGTTTGTTTTTACTGCCACACTCTCTCTCCCTCTCTCTGGAGCTTTGCAAAAGAAATGAACTTAAAATGTGCAAATTGTTTATATTTCAAGCGGCAAAGAAAACAGTTCGGAATATGTGCAAGAGAAAATCCTCGGCCACATGTAAGTATGTGCCGGACATTGAATAAGATTAATGAAGGTTTTGTTTATGGTTTTTTGTGCGGTTGTCCGGCCGCCTGCTGCGGTAACGTGGCATAGCCGCAGGATGCTGCGGCCGCTGTTGCTGTTCTTGCTGCTACAAACATTTTGCAAGCAGCTTTCGGCTTGTTCTGCTGCAGACAAAAAACATATTTCAATGATGATATTTCGGGTAGGTGGTGCATTCAAAAACAACAGCTAGCAGGCGGCTAAAAGCTGACCCACATGCACAGCACAACACACACACACACAAACGCACATACTCGCACACACACTCTCACACACTCAAAGGAGTGTGAATAAACGGAGTTGTGCCGAAGCCACAAGCAACTGTCACATGCATGTTGCGAATTGTGTGACAATTTGGTTAATGTTCACCCTGGAGATATTTTTATTGGTCTGTCAGAAAACAATTTCAAATGTGAATGCTGTGAAAAAGCATCTCATGTCAGCTTTTCGAGCCGTTTAATAATTTATATAAAATTAAATTTGCCAAATGTTTTATTTTACACTTACTTTAGCTGCAGCTGAGACTTAGATGCAGGCATTTTCTATTTGCAGCTCAGTTATCATTCGGAGGATTAGGCTTTCAATTCTTGAATTAATGGGTGTTTTCTTGGATATACTTGTTTATAGTTTATCTATTTGCAATATGCTAAAGAGCAGATTCACATTTGCTGGAACAACTGATATAAGTATTATGTATTAAACGCGCCAACAGCTCAAAGATATTTGTTACTTATTGTAAATAATGAGATGTAAACTATATTGCAAACTTTCGTACATAATAATAAATAAATATTTATCCACATTTCCACCACAAATATCTATGCCAAGTTTACATATAAAAACTTTCATTCCCGCTGCCGCTTAAGAGCTAACTGTTGTTATTAATTATGAATTAATTATATTTCAAACTAACTTAAAGAACTTTATATTCGCTTTCTTACTACGGCGCAAAACTTTTCTACCTTAACCACATTTCATCCAGGCGAATGCACGCACCACACTTCATAGGATTTTCTTTTTTACTTTATAATTTCTGTTTAATTATACCCCGGGCTCGAAGAGTGCATAATTCATAATAAACAAACCGTAAGTAGAGCTGTAGACACCTTTAATTAGAATTTCAGGGGAAACTCTTGCTGGCAAAATAAAAGAGAAACAACAGAAACAAGACAGAATGAAAGAGGTAAGTAATCTACGCTGAGTACGAACTCCATTACTTTGAAATAATGTGCTACGAATTGCAATTTAATGAGCTCATTGACAGACCCAACAGCTGTAGCAAGGACACTACAAAAAAAAAAAAAAATAGAAAAAAAATCCAAGAGGAAAGGATGTTAACGCAAAAATGAGTTAGTCGCGGCTAAATGGCCCGTAACCAAGCTGCAGAGATAGAAGATTTACGCGCAAAGCGCGTATTAAATATTAATCCTGCCACGTAATGCAAAGCCCCCCCTTGGCTTTAAGCCAAACAGAATTCAAGTCAACGCATTTATCCAGCACTCCCAATGGTCCCTCAGAATGTTACCATTTTTTAATTAACCACCAGGGCATCTTGCCCCGCCGAGCCTGGGGCTGTCAGTTGCGTTAAATTTGTCGCATGTTGACATTTGTTACCTACATGCGACATTATAAATATTGCGCTTGCAGCACCGTGTGGTAACAGCCACGTGAGCGCCACATGACAGCTGTTGCCCGAACACTTTTTAAGTAGTTGCTAATGAGTCTGTAACTTGTCTGGCATAGCATGCCCTGTGGCTTGTAGTGTACTCATAGCTCAGCTATTCCAGAATACACATTCAACACAAATTCGCAAAGCTTAAAGACTTTTTAATTGGAAGAGATAGGAAACCAGCTTAAGCTAAAAGCTCTAGACCTAGCTCTTACAAGCTGTAGGCAGATTTTTCACATTACTTTAACTTTTCGTTGTCTATTTTCTAACGTTTCTTTAGATTTTGATAGCTGACAAGGATTTCCGCTTATTTAGAATAAATGCTTATCATCCCAACTGTTTACATATATATAAATTTTTATCATGCAAATAACATGATAATTAATTCAGATAGATAAAAATGGACCGTCATTTAAAATTGAAGCCAAAAGTAACGAGCAATAGATAGATAGATAGATTTGTGCTTATTCATGATCATTTTTTCATCTTAAATTTGGGTCCTCATACATACATATATATTTAATATTTCATTTTCAAAAGGTTTAGATGTCTCTATACTTATTTTTATTTAATTACAAGTATATTAGTAAGTTAGAATAATACCCAATTATAGCCTCTTAAGGCATATATTAATAAAGGAAAATAAAATGAACAAAACGAAACTGATTTTTTTTGTATTTTTATCAAAATTCTTTTGCATGCTGATATGCAGCTTATTAATTTAGGGTAGAAAGAGCTAACAGGCAATCATATGCGCTTGCATTTATTAAAAATATAATTTCGACCCCTTTTTGTCGTTTTAACAAGACAACGGCGAATGCCCGGCGGGCAGCCGGGCCAAGTACAAAGGCTAACCATGTTACGCATACGCCAAGTGTGCCAGCAGTTGTTGCCCTGTTAAGCAATGCGAAGCCCTGCTCGTGGGAAAACTGAACTGTTTTAAGTGGAAAGCTTAAAATTATGTAACAGTTGAGGGTGGGCTATGCAAGACTGACTTACATCTAAATATATATATCTATATAAAAATATTTTTTTTTTGTCTTAGCGTTAAATTTAAACAAGAGCAGCGAAAAGCAATAGCAAAGCGGCAAGAAAAAAAAAACAGAAAAGAAATCGTATTCATCGTATAAATTTGCACTAAACTGGGATTCGAAATGGATTTTCTAAGCTAAGGCAACAATGGGGCACCGGCATAATCGCCATGAATGAAAGCGCAGCATCATCGACTAGAACGACGTTGACGGGCGTCGGGCGACGGGCGGCGGGCGACGGGCGACGGGCAACGGGCATCGGGTGATGGCTGATGGGTGACAGCAACATGGCCATGACAGGCGGAACAAACGAGCTCGGCGTATATGAACCCAGAGCGCCACAGCTGCTACAAGGCTGAACTAAGGCAGCGACTGAGCCTGTGCTATGCAAAATGTACTTTAGTTTCTCTCTAGTCGTAGTTACTCTGCTTAATATATTTGCATGCTGTTGGCGTGGGATTGAGTTGGGCGGGCGGTAACGCAGCACGGGCATTATAAATCGCATTAAGTGGATCATACTTTGCATATGAAGTGCCCGACTGACGCTTCGCAGTCTCGATGCCGACTGGCTTGTGATAAAAACCAAGCTCTCGACAACAACAACAATAAACACTGCCGCAGTCGACGCCAACGCCAAGTTGGTCTCGCGCACAGCGCAATCAAAATTCAAAAGTTTCATTACAGGTGAATATCTGCGACTGGGTGTGTGGGCTGGCGGTGAGGCAAGGGATTTTAGTGCTACCAGGACTCTGCGTTTTATGCTGTCAATTGTTTGGCAGCTGATGATGAATGTTGCCGATAGCGTCGCATTCCTCGCGTTGATAGCGAAAATTTGTAGCCGCATTAAGTTTGGCACGTGGAACTTGTTATATTTCCAGTTTCTAGTTGAAAATATATAGGAGCCCTAATGGCACTGCATTGCTGTAAATTATGCGATAAAGTTTCGCGCTTTTCTCAATGTGAAGGGAAAACTTGTAACCGAATTGTATGAGACTGGCAATTGCTTGAAATTTCTTAATATTTAATAAAATAGTGTAAAATTGTAATTCTTAATAATTGCAAAAATGAATTTAAATGCAAAATTAAAGAGGCAATTAAAAGAGAACGAGTTTAAATAATAAGCAGAGAATGGCTTGAGATAATATAATAATCTTAAATCATTAAAAGTTAGAGGATGAAATTTATTTAAATATAATTTTAATAATTAAATGTATATTTTTGCAAATATTTCTTATTTTAATTCATATTGTTAAAACATTTTTTTGTTTTTACAATTTAAACACAAAGAAAGTGCAACCCACCTTAAAGTTTATTTCAATTTAGTGTACCCAGTCTTGTTTCCCTTTCAGTCTGTCTAGACATCTCTATAAACATCGTTAAATTTGGCCAACTTCATATTCATGAGCCACCATAAAGTATATGGCATAAATATGTATAGCTTTTGTCTATTGAACCTAGAGTCTCGCCCACCATTGCTGAAGACTCTATAATTCGTACTCTTATTTTGACAAAAAAAAACCCAAACAATTATCATAAATATGCCTCAAAAAAAAACGGAACTTCCAAGTACTTTGGGCCAATTAGATTGTGTCCCATTAAAAGAAAACTTGTGAAACAGGACCTAAAAAAAAAAAAAAAATAATAACAACTCCAGTTAATGTTTAATTAATAAAATGCAAAACAAGTTTTTGCTGGGCTTGAAGAATTAAATTGAATAAGGTATTTAAAAGGCAATAAATTAAAATGTAAGCCAAACTGTTAGAAAAGTCAAGGCAAGGACACAACAACAACTACATATATATCCATATACATGTATATATAAGCCAAACACAATATTAGGTGCCTGAACAAGACAATGCTTGTATAATACAAATGGCCAGAACAATGCCAAGCAGCTCCCCCCAAGCTATCCCAAAGAACGCCCACAAATGCCATTAGAGTACAAAGAGACTTGAGCGCCATTGCTGCTTGGCACGAATCCTATCGGCAATCGCATAAATCTCGTCCTTTGAGAGTTGTTACCGGTTCACAAAGCGCGACAGCGTTGCCACCTAGTTGCAAATTGTACGCAAGGGTTTCCTTAAAGCAATTACAACACGCAGTTTCCTTTTTATGCACTCGGACACGGACTTGTCTTGGACTATCTGCTGACTTCACATTGTGGCAACGTGACTTTTATTGGACTTTGCCTGTTTTTCGTATATTTATTTTTTTCTCCTATTTTGCTTTTTTTGTCTCTTTTTGCTATTTTGCGTTCATTGCTAAAACTTTTCGTCTCTTGTTTATGGCATTTATCGTGCTATTTATTCAGCTTGTTATGCCTTTTGTTTCACAAGCCTACCCCCCAAAACTTCGGCCCACACCAGTTCAAGTATTTGGATTTGTCCAGGCTCACGGCTCACGCATATCCCGCAGCGTTTTGCTTAACGCGCCTTTGCGCTTATCTAAACGATTGTCTGTGGAGTGATTATGAGTGTTGGTAGCTTGTTAGCATAATTGACGCCCCGTGCCCGTTTAGCAAATACTTCCCACCCATCGAGCAAAACAAGGAGAGGCAGCTCTAAAGGCAGATACTGAATAATAATCAAGTGCTATTTGGCTACATTTTCATGCCTAATAATAACTTTGATTGTGAGCAACAGAGTGCTGGGTGTGCTGCATGTGGCCTATAGACACAGATACATATGCAAAGGTTACTTGACGTGGGGCTTTGAAAGAGCGAGAGTAACCAAAATAATATTTTTACTATACACATAACTTTGCTAGACAATCATATATTAATTAAAATTTTTTTTTTATTTAAAAAACAGTGCAATAATAATGCTACTTAAAGCAATACGAAATATTATATAGACATATATATCACGAGTTAATAACGTTTTTATAAACTTGCATTGCATTTTTAATGCAATATTTTTATATTCAACCAAATTATTTGATTAAAATCATTAAACGAATAAATAAAGCACACATATTTTCAAAAACTATAAACTTGTGTAAGCTCAATATTTACATTAGCCAATATATAATTACAAACCAAAAAATGTAAACATAAATACTGTTGTTAAATCTATTTCTTTCCCTCTTAGTAAATACGCCAATGTTTACATGAGTAAATGGTTTCTAAACAGGTAGCAAGCAAATTTATCTTCATTTTATTTCAATTTCCCAACGCTTTTTGCCCAGTTAACGCTGCCAGCAACTGCAACTGGAAAACTAGCACAATTAACGGGCAGCGCATGCACACACACACAAACACAAATATATACCACAACACAAACACACAAAGTAATCATGCTTATAAACTGCAAAGCGCACTGCAAATTACTGCAGACTAACGCACACCATTAACACACACACACACACACACCCACAATCGCAGAGGCAAAACTTTTGATTACAAGTGAAGTGCAACGATGTTTGGCGTTCAAATACCGCCTGAAATTGTCATAGAATGGCTGCAAAAGTTGCTTTGGCTCCAATCTGTTGAAATTGTTTCGCTTAACCGAAAAAAACAAGAAATACCGCCAACACGCAACGCTGGCGCACATTAACGCCAAGTGCAAACATGACAAAGACAAGTGACAACAGCTAAAGATGCCACTTGATGTTTAAATTCCAGCATGTAACAGAGTGTGAGTTTATGTGAGTACGCGTTAACCAGATGGCAGATGGCATTGTTTCTATCCCAGCTCCAATGCTGATTGCGCAATCAGCTTGCCTGCCACAGTCACTGCGGTCATTGCGTATACGACCTGTTGACTCGGGCCAAGCAAAATGTTTTTCACATTTTTGGGGCAGAAGTGCAAAATGTTTTGCCTCTAATTATTGTAAGTGCTAGCCACAACAACAACAACAGCACAAACAAAAGCTATTATACAATAAGCTCTTCTGGCTTGCATGCGTTGTGTGGTAAGAGATTGGTCGAACGAATTAGGTAAGAGTCAACAAGATATTCAGCTCTTTGTTTAGCTCAATTAAATGTAGTTCTATGTCTGGCATATGATTGTTAGGTTCACTTAATGATAGCTTATCCGCTGTTGAAATCGATAGTTCTCGACTTTATCGATACAAAATATACATGCATCATAAAAAATTTCCAATAAGATTAAAGATCTTAAAAGTGTAATCAACTTACTATCAAAACTTAAATATGCAAATAAGTAAATATTCACCTAAGATATGTTATGGAATATTAAAAGATTGTAACCAACCAATCGATAAATAAATCCAAAGGTATCGAACTTAATTATAATTTTATCGTCTATCGATAGATAAGAAAATGGCATAATAATTATAACAAGGCCAGATTTAAAGTTAAATTTTATTTATTTTTTTGTTCACTAGGCGATTATCTGTTTAATATTTTTCAACACTGCCCCAATTTGTGGCAGTAAAATTCTTAATTTAAAAAAGACCTAGCCAAACTTGACTTTAAATTTAGACCTTAAAAATCCGGTACAATGGATAAAATAAATCTAAATGTCAGAAAATAAAACCGATTGCAATGTGTGGGTGGCAAGCGTTAAAAAATTATTTGCGATATTTTCACGGCAGGTGGGCGTGGGCGTGGCGCGTGAGCGCATTAATGCGCATTTAGCATTATGGTGTTTGGTCTCCGCGACTGTTTCGCCTGGCTAAAATTTGGCCAGCCGCGATGTTGCCGCTGATGGTTTTGTGACGTGACACGCATTTCAAATCAGCAAAAGCAAATAAATATTTAAATGTGGAACTCAGCGTTGGGTTCTATTTATATTTTGCACGGCATTCAAAAATAACTTTATAGATAAATTTGAATTTATATTGAATAATATGATTTTATAATTTTAAATAATATAACAATATTAGAAAATAATAATTAATTAACTTAATTGATGACCAAATAAGTCAAAGCATGTTTATGCAACAAATGTTAAATATGATATTTAACATAAAGAGCATGGATGTAAGAGCCTCATTCAGCAGCAGCAGTAAACTAAGCTGATCTTAGCTACTTAGATGTAATCCCCTTGTATGTTATGCTCTTTTAGGTAACCCATAATATTTGCCCGCGCTGTGTTTTCATAGTCAATAAGCCAAGCCAAGTCCCACAACAAAAATATAATATATTTCTGAGAGCAAATCGCATCAAGCGCACCCACACACAGTCTCTCAGTCTGCTATTTGTCAATGCAGAGTACAGGAAAAGAAATGAAGGTCTTTTGAAAACATTTCGCTCAACTCTGACAATAGCTGGGGAAAAGGAAAAGAACTTCAAATGCATTTTACTTTTGCGCGAGCGAGCAAAATCTTGTTTTGCATCAATAAACATTGACATTGGCGCTTATAAAAGACTCAGTGCGCGAGTGTGTGTGCGCGTGTGTGTGTTCGCGTGTGTGTCTGCGTGTGTATGTCTGTCATAAATATAGTTTTTGAGGCAAACAATAGCATGCATTGATGTTGCGCGCCATAAATGATGCATGGTGCCAGTGCAACAATAAAAGAACGAAAGTGCGAGCTTGCCCCAATCCATAAACAATATTAAAGCTAATGCATATATATCCCAAAGTTCTGGTCATCTAATACATACATGATTCCCAAGCAAACAAACTCGACAACAACAACAAAAAACCAGAAAACTTTCCATAAAAACTTTAACGCAAAAATGCATTTTCTAGTGTGTATTTTAGAGTCGGCAGCTCGTTTGCTTTTATGCAATTTCTTATGGCAGCAAAATGATGCAGCTGCTCAATTCCCAGGCCGTAAAAACAGCTGCATCATCTGTTGTATATTTGTGTTGTTTTTCATGTATTTTGTATTAGGCGCTTAGTTAAACTAAAGCCAATAATCGACTTCAGGCTGCACTACCCGGCGTATACGTTATTTTTCTATCATAATCATCTGCTGCCAATTGTGGCATGTTTTTGATATTTTATGCTCATTAAGTCAAGTTAATGCCTACTGGTCTTTCTAAAATTGAAAGCTAATGGCAATACAGCGTATACTTAATGTTTACCATTCCAAGCCCAAGTCAGAGCAGTTTCTCATCATAGCCTAAGACCGGAAATTTACATTAATTTCGCTACCACACAGGAAATTAAGGCAAATTTGCACAAGCTTTCAGCCAAGTACGTCAGCAAAAAATAATAAACAAAAAAAAAGAACAATAACAAAAAATGATAAAGAGCATAAGCTGGAGCCATTAGCAAGGCTTAGAGCAAGGCAAAAATCATAAGCTGCTAATTTCGCTAGGCCATAAATGACAAAAGAAGAAGCAGCACCATCATATGTTGCTCTGTGCGTGCGTGTGTGTGTGTGTTGAAAAGGATGTGGCTGTATGCGGCACGCTGGCGTATGCGTAATATGCCTAATGCAAAACGCAAACTCAAATAAAAGTGATATGCGCCGAGGAGCGAAGACGTTACGCAAATGTATTTGTAAGCAGCCACTTAGCACACTTACGAGCTGGAGTTTGAAATATGCTTGGCAGCTGACTGCTTTTAACAGCAACAGCAGCAGCAACAAGAGCTGAGAAACAACAGAAGCGAAAGCTGAAATCCTCTTGAGAATTTGACAACATATTCACACGGGCCCCGTTCGTCGCTCGACAATCTCAGCGCGTGCCACACGCTTTGCGCATTTAACGCGTATTTTGCACTGGCTGCTGACAACGTCTCGACGCTGGTTTTGGGCCATGCGGCACGTTGTATATGTGTGCGTGCCAAAATTGTGGCATGCGGCATAAACGCACTGCAAAAATGTTGCATAAATTGTTTTTAAAGTCACAGCCAAAGTGAGTGAAATGTAAGCTGAGCTTAGGTCGAGCTGCATTGCTGCCAAGTAGCGGGGTATTTTCGTCTAACCTCTGGAGGACATTGGATTTGCACTCTGCTTATATAGAGCTTGATCTACGCCCAACCGCATGATGGACGGCATGAAGCCAGCTGCTGACAGCAGTTGCCCGCCCTGCTCAAGCAACAGACTCCAAAGCTTTTGATATGGGCGCTGGTTTGAGATTCAGTTGTGGTTTATAAATTCCATTTTGGCCACTTTTGAAGCTGTCATCACATATTATCATCAATATATTGCCGATGAGATGCTTATCGTGAAGCTGTAAAGATATAAACAGTGAGCGTGAAAGAAAGCTCCCAAAGAAAATGTTGGATAAATTTCGATCGAATAAATATTTTAAAATCAAAGTGGCTAATAGATAAATTTAGCAAACGTTCGCGGGAAATTCACTAGAAGTTAAGAAAAATTCGATTCAATATAATCAAAGCCAATTTGCGAAACTGTAATGAAAAAGTGAATGCGATTACCTTTTGCTGTCTATTTATATTAAGTTCAGAGCACAAATACAAAAAACCTAATTCGATTGGTTTATATATAAATAAATAAAACTTCATCAACTTCGTAACCCGCCTCTGGTTTCCTACTTCGCTTAGAACCTAACAATTTAAAATAACTTTATCAACTTCGTGACCCGCCTCTGATTTCCTGCTGACCACTTAAATACCTCGTGACTCGGCTAGCTTCAGGAATTAAGCTACTTAGTCAGCATTTTTACACGCTTTCTGCTGGCGAAAGCGACTTGTTCAATTTACAGCTAATTAGCTTTAATTTACGCTAGAATTGTTTCATTTTAATTTTTAGTCAGACGTGCCAATGGCTTGGCATTAATTTGAGATTTTGCGTAACAATACCTGCGGGATTTGCGGGCATCCCAAATGTCCCGCATCCAATTTACAATTTATGTAATGTGCGTGCTTGTAATTTGGTGATTTAATTAGTTGTAATAATTCATTGTTTTTGCCGGCGCCGAAACCAAAGATAATAAATGGCATTTAATTGTTGGCCATACTCGTAATTAGTTGTGGGCCATAAGCCCATAGGCATGGGCATTGCTCTAAATGGAGGACACTGCTTATCGATAATCTTCTAATGGTGTGCATAATATGCCGGAAAATGTTGGACCATTCTAACAGTACCTGGGTATGTTGTACGTGTGGTTTTTTGAAGGGCTAATATTAAATTTAAATTAAATGCCATTTAAGCTATTATTTGAGGTGAATTGGAATTTCGAATATTTTAAAATAGAACAGGAACACTCTGTATGCTGTAACAATTATTTGTTAAAATGTAATATAATAATTATTTGTTGAATTCTCATATAAGATAACTAGCGGGTATACCCCGGCCTTACCGGACAAATATGCCAATTTGATCTAGAGGCCAAGCCATGAACAAAGACCCAAAGCTCGTGAAAATCGGATGCGAGTTGACCGAGTTATGAGCTATGTTATTATATAAGAAACGGAATTATATTAAAATTAAGTAATATTTAATTAAAGCGGAACTTTTAAAAATAATTTAAAATAAGACAAATGCAATCTAAATACTATAGAACTAATCTACTCTATTAACTAACTAGCCTCAGCTCTTTGCTAGAGGAGTACATGAAAGTCTCGACTGGGTATAGTCGAAGCTAGTTCATTTAAAATTCTACATAATTACCAATGCTTATTACCATATGGTTAATTACTTAAGGAAATGCCGTATATTTCGTACCATATAATACTTCTGCCTTGCAGTTCATTCCATAAATCAGGAGTGCGTTGAACAAATATCCGTGAAACATTTGCGTAAGAGCTGACCAAAATGAATCACCTGCTGCGCATTGATATAATTCGTATCTAATATGCGGTTAACCATTTTCCCAGACCATTACGTACATAGTAGTAATAATAAACGGGTTGCCAATACTACAACAACAAAATGACAACAAATATTCAACAATAATTAATAATCATT